>NC_056740.1:235741413-236016413 GCF_019279795.1 Protopterus annectens | reverse complement strand
CTGGAGGTGTGTTGTGTGTAGTAAACATGCACAGTGGCTGAGAGAGCCCCAGTGTCTATGAAGGTCATATTTCTAGTCCAGTTCCATAAATATTTAGCATAAACTGATATATGTGGTGTATGCAGTGTTGAGGAATCTCTTTGGTTTGTGATATAATTAAAATCTTCCATAAGTACTAGAATGCCCCTTGTATTTTCTGAATGACTGCTAAAAGTTTTCTTGCTACTGCTGTCCCTATGCCTATGTGAAGGTAACCAGATATCAGAGTAAATACGTTCCCATGATATCTAATACACATACCTTCTACCTTACCTCCTGGAATGCTAAAGCTAGATAATAATTGAATATCACTAACATTTTTGCAGTTGACTAACAGTGTTATTCCTTGCCTCTTATCAGAGAAATGGACTGAACTTAAAAGTATGTCATACACCCATGACGTCAATTTAGCCTGCTGCATGTCTGTCAGGTATGTTTCTTGTAATGCTTTACTGGGAATCTCACCCAGATTCTGACACAACTTACATATTAAAACTAGGAAAGAGACCATAGCTGTGTCTCTTGAGAGTCACACAGAAGTTAGAACAGGTCAATTAAGATTAATTATCTGTGAACTGAGGGTAGAGCTAGGAACTAAACCTTCTATTTAAGGGGTAAAGTAAAATATTTCAAAGCTTATTGGAAAAGCTGACCCAGACTCTGCCACAACCTTTTGTGAGGGAAAGGTTTGTTTGCGTTTGCTTTCTTGTATTTTGTATTACTTTATTGCCGCCTTCTATTTTGTATACTGTGATTTGTTTTTTTTAATACTGTGTTTTACTTGTATTCTGCTTTTAATTGCATATTAAAACTAGGCAAGAGAACACAGCTGTGTCTCTTGTCAGTCACTTAGTAATTTTTTCCAACCATCCAATTCTAGCACTGTTGGTTTGTTAAACACAACTATCTTTCTAGTTGCCTGCCACTTATGTTAATTAGATCACATATCTCCTCCCCTCTCCCCTTTCATTGGCTGTTGTGAGTAAGCACATTATCATTTTGTGAAATCACTCCCCTTCACATATTTAAATTTATTGTAAACACAAACTCCATGGACCAGATTATCAGTACACCAACCAAGGTTGCAACTGTACTGGATCTGGTCCTCACTAATATGAGAGAGTGCTGCACACCTCCTAGTGTAATGTTTTCCATGATAAGGTCAGACCAGAAAATGGTCTCCTTTGAAGTAAAAATCAAACCTGGATTCCCATCTGAACCTAGAATATTCAGGAACTACTCTAAGGTGAACACCCTGCTATTATGTGATAACCTGGCAACATTTCAAGCCCCCATAAGCCCTGAGAACACTGCTGCCAATGCAGAACTGTTCACATAAACCTTATGCAAGCATGTTAATAGCTGCATGGAGGCAGCTGTACCCACCAGGAAGAAATATAGATCTAACTCAAAAAACAAGCCAACCTGATGGAATCACAGCATCAATAGAGTATATAACAGAAGGAAGCAAATCATGGCTAAAATTAGGAAATGCAGCCCTCAGCAGAATAAAAACATTCTCAAACTAAAAATACAGCTCAGAGGACAAATAAAGTCTACCAAAGCCAAATTTGAGGTAAGTTTGGCCTCCCAGACCAAGGACAAACACAACCTCAAAGGCAATACACAGTTATGTGCACTGCTCCTTTTAAATGGAGCCATCTATACTGAGCCAGAAGATATAGCAAACCTACTGGATCCAACTTTACCCCTCTCTCCCCCTCACTTTTCCCTCAGGCAATACCATCAAATATAAATCCCCCTCCTATCACTAGGAAACAGGTCCTTAATTCTCTCCCTAAGGCCAATAACACTACATCAATGGGCCCAGACAATAACCCAGGATACCTTCTAAATAGCATGAAACATGACCTATCAGGCCATCTGGAATTGCTCTTTAACTGTAGCCTCCAAACAGTCTTCATGCCTCATAAATGGAGAACAGCAACAGTCATCCCTCTGCACAAAGGTGAGCCATATACACACCATGGAAAATACAGACCCACAAGTCTCACTAGTCTTATATGCAAAGCCATGGAAAGAATTATCATGGACAAGATCAGTAATTATATAGTAAACCTCCAGACACTGGACTCAACCCAGTTTGGTTTCATCGAGGACAGTTCATGCCTACTCAGATTGGTGGACATTTTTGAGAAGGTCAAAAAAAAGCAATGGATGAAGACAAAATGGTTTATACTGCCTACCTTGACCTGACCAAGGCATTTGACACAATATCCCACTGGGACATTGCTGACAAACTCAAGAGGTTAGGTACAATCCCTAATGTCACCCAGAGGATAGCCAACTGGCTGACAGACAGGATCCAGGAAGTTAAAATTGGGGGGTCCACCTCTACAGAAAGAGGCCAGTCACAAGTGGAGTCCCTCAGGGATTAGTCATTGGACTTATCCTTTTTGGCATTTACTTCTCTGAAGTCAAGACCAATGTCAATGGTCTCTGGCTAACCAGATTTGCAGATGATTGCAAATTAGGAGCTGTCATTGAAGCCCACACCAACACAAATGTTCTCCAGGAAGGGCTGACACAGACAAACAACTCATGTCAGAGCCATGGACTAAAACTAAATGCCAAGAAATGCATAACAGTATCCTTCAGGAAGTCATCCACCCCTAGTAACTATCATATTGAAAACACACCCCTTAGAGTTGACACAGTAGTCATGGACTTTGGGACACACATTGACAGTAATCTAGCCTTTGACCAACATGTCTCTACAGTAGTGAGGAAATAATTCTATGTTGCGCAACTTATAAACAAAGGTATGGCATCTAGGTCAAAGGAAGTCATTGTTCCACTGTATTAAGCATTCATCAGACCTATCATTGAGCACAATGCCCCATCTGGTATGTACCTAACCAGGCACATCCTACTATTGCAACATCCACAGAGGTTCCTCACTAAATGAATACATGTACAGGGCATACATAAAATGTTTCATGCAGACCACCTGAAGGCACTATCCCTGTATTCTGTCTCCTACAGGCTGCTGACAGGAGATCTATGCCTGCCATACAGGGCATTGTCAGACCCCACTCTGATGGTCTCTTGCATATATACAAAACAAATACCAGCAGAATTACCCATTCTGTAGACTTAAACCTTGCCCTTGATATAAATAAGACCTGCTGGAGAGACAGGTATGTATCCCATAGACTATCCTGTCTCTGGAACAGGCTCTTCACCCATGTAAAGCAGAGTTCCTCCCTAACCCAATTCAACTGTAACTTTGACAATTGGATGGGGGAACAGGAAATTCATCCCTGGTTTGGCACCTATGTCTCTGATGGACACAGGTAACCTTTAAATGATTCATCTCCTAGGCCCTTGCTTGTAAATGTTTCATCTCCCAAGCCCCTGCTTACATTTATCAAAGGTACCAGAACTTGTCAGAGATTTGGGATGCATGGCTAGGCTTAAAAACGCCTTGTGGTTGTTATCATAGTAAACACCTATGAACATATAATGCAATAAAATTTGGCATATGTATTCTGAATTAAGTGTGCAAATGAGCTCTTTTGATAGGAGAGTTTGTACCATTAATGTTAATGCTAAGCAAACTCAGTATAAAGAATGACAAAATAAATGCACAGGCAGTAGGCCCCTAGCATATTATAATAACAGTTAATATTTGACCTATAAGAAACCCGATAGTTTTGCAACAGTTAGTCACAGAATACCACAACAACAGGAAATGGGATACGTTTTCAGAAAGAAATAACATCTATAACATTGTAGCTATGTATAAGTTGATCCAAATGGCATCCATGGTCATGAGGCTATTAAAAACCTCAAGGGTTTTCCACCACTACCTATACCAGGTGCAGAGGATCCTATAATGAGAAGAAAAAGTGCAGACACCTAACAGAGTGCTCTCTTCAGGGGAAATCATGAATCCAAAATGCTGATGAGTTTTCATTAAAGAACAAACTGTCTATATATTATCTACTTCAAAGCCATGACTGAAGGTATAATATCAGTTCAGAGTAAACCAACATATTTAATTTGACAGAGAATGTCCAGGGAGAGAATTAAGTAATTAAAGCATCCAAGACGAGATCATGTAATGTTGATATCGCCATGTTGGGACCTGGGGAAGATGTAATTGACTCACCCATAGAGCTCCCTATTTTACCTGAAGCAGGGGTCCAATCCATATGTTCCGGGAATGAAATATCATCTTCATCTTGCAAGTATACGGCAGCATCCTCCAACCGAGAAAAGATGTGGAGGACATATATATGGATAATTCTGAGATAAGCTGGATAAAGGATTGTAGACTTGATGCCTTTTTTCCCTCAAGAAATGAGTGAAGGGAACCAGTGTCTCTGATTTTGCAAGACCATCTTGGATTGTCAAATCTGATCCTTATGCCCAAATATTGGATATTGTGCTTTTGCCATGATGCACAAAGAATTCTTGTTTTCCTTCTTTCTTTTAGGGCAAAGGATAAACATTTAACAATTACTGGTCTTGGTGAATCACCAGACTTTGGAAGTGGTGTTCAGGCTCTATGTGCTCTTTAAATATGGATATTTACTGTTGAATTAAGCCTTAAAGTAGTTAACAGCCATGCTTGCAAAAACAAAGTATGTCCTTTTGTTCCACACCGTCAATCAACACCAATATGTGAACATTTTTCCTTTGCTGTCTGTTTTCAAGATCATCTACCTTTGCATGTATGTCTTGGGTAAATGACAGCAGGTATTCCACTCGATGTGCAGCTTCCTCCAGATGAGAAATAAAACCCTGCACGGTGTGTTCCAGCATGCTTGCACAGCCTGCTACATCTTGTACTGTAATTTTTATATCATTTACTTGGCCCTGCAAACACAATTAGAATGTTGCTAGCAAAGATAAGAGCTGATTAACTGATTCCATAAAGTGGGTGATTTCAGCTGCTACAACTGATGTTCCTGGCTGCTCAGTGGGGGAGTTTGCATAAACTGTGCTAGCAATTTGCGATCCAGAGTCTAGATGTCCTGCCATGTTGATGAATCATGCTGCTTGCATGGTTTTCCACAGTATTTTTCCAGGTTAGCCCTTGTTTTGGTCAACATTTTTTGGAGGCATATATAATTTACTTGAGTGAGCAATGCTGTTTTTCATGTAAGGATGGCTTCATTTTGTGAGTTAAATTCAAATACCCCTTTGGAGCTTGTGTTTCCTACTGCTCACATTGAAATGAGTGGAAGTGAAAGCATTGAGGGTTTTGCATTTTTATTAGCATGCCCTCACAAAGTTTTTTATCTCTAACCCACATCTCTTAAGTACTTGTAGCAAAACCAATTTTTTTAGAAAATCTTAGGAGTTTTCATTTGAAGCTGTCCAAATTTTCTAGATATCTTATGTTGTCAGGTAGTTTGTTCTAGCTTTCAGGGATCATTTTAGAACTGACAGACAAGTCTGATGCTCAGCCAGTCCCACTGATGGCACACTCCATTGGGCATACCACTCAGAGTCCTGCAGTGTAACATCAGTCTCCTCCCACTGTACCCATGCCCAGTCATAGTATACTGACCACCACCCACTGTTAGAACCATACCAGTGTGGCTAGAGTGATGTTTCTGAATGGGCAAACAATGTGCTAAGCCATCTTCTGGACCAGATGCTTTCAGATCTCACACTGCAGTTGCACATGTGATACACAGCTAGTATTCCACTCTAGAGTGCATGATCCCAGACATTTCACAACTACCAGCCACATATGGCCTTACTGTCAACTCAGTCTATAAGTCTACCACCTCTGTTAGCATTGGTGCCCCATGACACCATAACATCCCACTTGCAGAAATGTTGATGACTGTCCCCTGTCTACCCCTCTGGCTAATGTGGGTACAGTAATATCTGATGCAAAATGTGGACAGTCAATTCACTGAAATGCATAGACTGGGTGTATCACTGCATTCATCAGTTTTGTTCTGTGTTTCTTTGTCATGGCCTATAGTTGTTGACCAAATCTCACCTCTTTGCCAGTGGCACAGTATATTGCATCTGAAGCAGATGCATTCTCCAACTCCTCACCCAATTTGTCTCTCTTTGATCTTTGATGGCACATGAGTACCAGCTAGGACTGTGGTCTTCCTTTGCTGTTACAGATTCCTTAGCACCAGGTTGGGTAGTGCACATCTCTGCAGCATACCGCAGTACACCACTTGATGTATTAAAGCAGTGGAAGCAGGTCTTCATCTCTGAATACATATTTAAATTACTTTCTCTGTCTGTACCAGTACAATGTTGTATGCTATCTCCTCCACTGTCCAGAGCTGCAGACTGGGAGTCTTCAGCCCTGGCTCCAGGGCATGTGCAGCATCACTTGCAACACACAATAGCAAACATTATTATGAGTGCTGTGTTACTTAGGTTATTGGAAATGGACCTTCATAGACTCAGATCCTCCCATGTGAAATGTTGGTGTAGGTAGGTCACAGCTGTGCCAAATATGGGAATCACAGTGACTGGACTGATTGCATACAGACACATTGTACATATTATCCTGTGCGCTGTATACTGCCTGACTGCTGAAAGAGTAAAATCCCTACTGGTTAATGTGCTTGACACCATATAGAGTAGGTTGGACCCTGATAGCTATATATCGCCTATCACTATCCCCCTGTACATTAGAGAAGTGAGCTTTATCATAGAAATCCATCATGATGATGGCTCTCTTCTCTGTGAAATTGGTGAACTGATGCATTGAGAAACTGATGGAATATTCCATAGGCAGAAGACAGATGCATTCCAACTGTGTTCCAAGTAGTTCACTGAGAGTTTCTTGCAGGTGATATACATAAAGCCACACATACCTGGGAGATGTACTTTATGATTCCCATGGTGCTGCAGGCAAGGCCAACACATGTTCACTTTTTTTTTGCATGGTGTCCCTGTCCATAAGGTGCAGTACACAATGTTGATGTTGTAGAGTCCATGAAATGTTAAGTAAGGATGGATGGCCCAGTGCCTCTAGCAGGCAAAGCAATGGCAATAAGAGCTTCTTGCAGATGTACATTTATTATTGTTGTGGCAACTCCTAATATTTGATCAGAATTCTCTTAGTCTGAACATAAACATTCATCATTGATCATATGTGCACAGGGTGTAGCTCCATTGTGCTGGATTTATATGTTTATAAGTCTTGCTTTGTCTTTTTTACATATCCAGAGACAGTGTTGCTCATGACCATGTCATTATATAATCCTTAGCACACACTGTGCCTAACTGCACTGCTTGGCCTTCCCAGCATGTAGCATGTGTTTCTGAATCACGCACATCCTCTGTGTGATTGCTTATAATGCATATTACCTTACCATGATGTGGGATAGTTTTCTAAATCTGGTCCTTTGTTTCTTTAAGACAGACAACTGCACTTTTTGGGATTAGCTAGAGATATTTCCAATGGGAATTGTTGCTAAAGGGCAGTTATTCCATTAAAATGGCATGTAAAAGGAGTACTATAATCCTGTTAGTCAGAGAGGTTGACCTGCCTCCTGATGCAGGGGATTTTATGCTGGCACTCTGGATCTGTGGAATATGCTGTAGTCAAGAAGAAGGCAGTCCAGAATAATATGAAGAAGCCTGGATATTTTCCCACTAGTAATCTGAATTCCAAGTTTTTGTTTAGACAGGTATAATAGAATGCCACGTGAGTACATCTGACTTTTTTAAAATCTCTTCTTTTATTTGTAAATGTTCAAGGTTGGGGTAGAAAGTAAATATGTATGGCTTTTTGTAAAACCGAAGGGAAGTTAATTGTTTGTGAAATGTGGGAAGAGCTATGAAAGACCTCACTCCTAAGCCAATTACCATAGGCAAGACTGCTCTGCAATTTGTAGCATGTTACAGGCCACCCTCTCAAACTCAGGAACCTCACATGGCCTTCCTGAAAACATTGGAGGGGATAAATGTATCTCCAAACACCATCATACTAGGTGACTTCAACTACCCTAATATAGACTGGGAACACTACTCAAGCCCGAACACTCTAACCCAAAGATTCCTGGAGTTCATAAACTCAAATGCCATGGAACAACTAGTCACCATCCCCACAAGAGGTGAAAACATACTTGATCTCATCATCACGAACATGGGATCAAAATGTTCAACACCGGAAGTATACCCCTCACTGGTGAGATCAGATCATAAACTAATCTCGCTGGAGGTCCTCATCCCGCCCCACCTGAAACAAAAAGACCACAGTGAAAAACTTCTCAAAAGCCGATTTCACACTTCTAAAACTAGTGTGGTCTCCTTTAAGGCCCCTGAGCCAGTGGTAAACATTACTCAAACCGCTGAATCACTTACAAATGCCTTCTACCAGCACCTACAGGACTGCATGGATCAGGCAATCCCAAACAAAACTAAGACTCTCTGTACCAAAGGCAAGCGTCCAGTCTGGTGGACCCCAGCCATAAACAAGCTCTACAACAAAAGGAGGAAGCTACTACAAGATAGAGCAAAATCCTTGAAAGGTAAGACACCTTTGATCATTATAAGTAAAAACTAAGAGCTCTCATAAAATCATCCAAGGCAAATTTTGAGAGAAAAATCGCCAAGGACTCTAAAGACAATCATAAGGCCTTCTTTAGCTATGTTAGAAACCTAGGAGGAAACTCCCAGATATGCTCAGAATTAGTTCAAAATGATGTGAAAATTACTGAACCTACACACATTGCTAACATACTGGCTGACAGGTTCAGTGCAAACTTCTCCCCCCCCCAAAAGGAGAGATATCTATTCCAGAGGATTGTAGCCCCCCAAACATCTCCAACGCCCAGGTGAGAACTGCCCTCACTAAGGCAAAAACACAGCATCCATGGGACCGGATGGTGTCCCCGGCTGTGTGCTTCATGAACTCAACGAGGAATTAAACCCACAGTTAGGACAGCTGTTTAATCTTAGCCTCACCTCAGGATACGTACCCAAGGAGTGGCGCACGGCGACTGTGGTCCCACTTCATAAGGGCGGTGCCTCCACAGACCCTGGAAATTACCGCCCCATTAGCTTGACAAGCCTTATCTGCAAAGCCATGGAGAGGATCATAATGGAACTCATAAATAAAGACATAGGGAACTTGCAGACTTTGGATCCAACCCAGTTTGGCTTTGTCAAAGGCAGATCCTGCCTCTTAAACTTGGTTGACTTTTTCGAGACAGTCACCAAGGCCATTGATGAGGAAAGGCAGTCCATACAGCCTACCTCGACCTGGCAAAGGCCTTGACACAATACCCCACTCAGGTATCATCGAAAAACTCATCAGCTTGAATGTAAACCCATACATCACAAGATGGGTTGCAAACTGGCTAAGCGACAGAACCCACAGGGTCAGAGTTGCTGGAGCCATGTCAGACTCAAAGCCTGTCACAAGTGGTGTCCCACAGGGCTCAGTCCTGGGTCCACTCTTGTTCGGCATCTACTTTTCTGAAGTACAAGCAAACACAGGAGGGTTATGGCTGACAAAGTTTGCAGATGACTGCAAACTGGGCGCCATAGTCGAAAACAAATCTGACACAGATATCCTCCAGAAGGGCCTCACAGAAACGGATAACTGGTGCCAGAGCCATGGCCTGAAGTTAAACGAAAAAATGCATAGTCATACCCTTTGGGAAAAACAAGGTTACCCTAGCTACCATATAGGTGACAATCCACTGAGCACAGAAAAGTCATCAGGGATCTGGGGACCCAAGTTGACAGTAGTCTTTCGTTTGACACTCATGTTGCTAAAGTAGTTAGGAAAACCTTCTATATCGCCCACCTGATCATGAAGGGATTCACATCTAGATCAAGGGAGGTCATCGTCCCCTGTACTCATCACTCATTAGACCTATGATTGAGTACAATGCCCGTTCGAATGTATCTGACCAGACACCTGATGCAGCTTGAAAGGCCCCAAAAGTTCCTCACCAAAAGGATAAATGGTCTCAAAATATGTCTTATGCTGCCCGACTGAAAGAACTCCAGCTTTATTCAGTCTCATACCGCTTGCTCAGAGGTGACCTGTGCCTGACATATAAGGCCATGTCAAACCCAGATTTGATGAATATGCTTCACCTCAAAAATCTAGATCCCTCAGAACCACAAGGGCGGAGACTTAAACCTTGACACGGTTATAAATAGAACGTGCTGGAGGGACAGATTCATCACCCAGAGACTCCCTATGCTGTGGAACAAAATCCCGGTACATGTGAGGCAGAGCACCTCGCTGGCCTTGTTCAAGAGGAATCTTGACCAATGGATGGGAGATCGCAGATATACCCCAGGGATTACTTCAGTGTCACTGCTTGACAGAGGCACAGAAAAATGATAGGCATAGTTTTTATTCAAACTAAAGGGGTGGCGAAAGCCACATAACTATGGGCTAGGCTTATAAATGCCCTTGGGCAGATAGCCTAGTATGAACCTATGAACCTATGAACCTAATTAAACTTCCATTACCATTCCATACACAGCTTCACTGTCACTAGTTACACAGCCTACTACTTACAGTTTTAAATCATTTCCCTGCTTTTTAACATCTTCAGTTAGTATCTAGCATCTGCTGTTTTCTTACAATGTATTTTTATGCAGATAAAAGAGAAGACACATTAGCTGTCTAAAATATAAGTAGTTTCCCAGACTTAACTAGCAATTTAAATTATTCCTAAAATAGTGACAGAATACAAAGTGAAACACTAAGTAAGTTGCTGAATTTTTTCCTCACATTTTTTTTTCTTGGTTGTTTTCATTGTTGCTCAACGTTTTAATTTTGAGGTTTGCTTTTTACCTGGTTATTTTAATTGTTACAAACCATTTAATTTAAGCACAGACTAGATGTGCAGGATCTTAAAGAGTTTCTGTATATACTCACACGCAAGTATTTTTCCTAATTAATAGCAACTTTCAGTTAGACGTTATCCGTTCGATTCTCAGTTAGAGCATCTTCTGTGTGTCGACATGCGTGAATGGGCGTTCCTTCGTTGAAGGTTGTGCGTTAGGACCAGCAAGCCAGCATGTAAAAATCTACTGCCAATCATTAGCGGACCGGAGTTCCGCTGTTGCGACCCCTAACCGGGAAAAGCCAAAAGAAACAAACAAATAGCAACTTTTCCAGAATTCCTAGAGGTGCAAACTTTCCATGCAAGCTGTCGAAAGCAAAACATATTACAAAACTGATATTTAGTGGGTCTTGATAAAGGTGAAAGATTCTGAATAAAGTACATGGTTTTCTGATCATTACTTCTTTAATTAGAATAATCTTGTATATTAAATGGGTCAAATTAACACTCCAATAATGGGCAGATGATGTTTATTTCAGACAGTGTAAAGAACTGCATCATGCTTAAAGAAGATGCATTCTTATTGAAAAGACCTTAAGTATTCGTGAAAGTTGTAAGCCTACCCAAAATACTAAGTCCAGTCTTTCAACAGCCATCCTAGTTTATTAGTGTGCACATATACCTATTCTAGGTAAGAAGAATACATCTACAAAAGTCTCATTTATGCTTCAAGTAGTCAAAAAGTCAATAATTCAGAATCTCATATATGCAACACATTACACAGACTCCCCACTTAATACATTGTCAAGCATACACCATCAGTAAGGTAGATCAACGACAACAAAACACCCCATGATTAATCAAACTAGAGTCAAAAGGTCATAAAATAGACACTGCACCTTGGCAGCGTTCAAATTATCCCAGTCATTAGTAACTACCCATGGGATCAGGCATTGTGTCAACTGTTGCTAATGCTATACCTGGCTATCACAGGTCTTCTTTCATGTAACTCTTCCATCTTTTGGCTGGATGTCCTCATCACCTTTTGTCATCTTTCTATTTATCCCAAATCTTCTTTATCAGACCATCTTCCAGTTTCTTGCACGAGTGAAACAATATAATCCATTCTGTTTGACCTTCTCTGAAATTGGGTATACTTTGTCTTCTGCTTTGATGCCATAGTTTCTTCTTCTGTCCCACAGTGTGCATACTACCACCCATCTCAGGTACTCCATCTCCATCACCTCCAAATTCCTCAACTACTCTTCCATCAGTGTCAAGTTTTTTTGGCCACACAGAAGTACTGCTTGCACCACTGTTTTGTACACTTATCTTCTCAACGTTTTTGGTATTCTTCTGTCACAAACTATCTCTGAACTGTGTTCCAATTGACTGCAGTACCTGTGATTCTTGCTTTAACCCTCCCCCATTCAGACTTCCCCTCTTCTCAATCACCCCTCCCAGATATTTGTAGCTGTTAACCTGTTCCACTATTTTCCTTCTATCTCAGTTTTTGGCTTATTTTGATTTCACCCATTTGCTGCCATGCAACTGCCTTTCCAGTCCCCTATCATTTGTTGAAGTTCTTGTTCAGAGACCAGCTGTAATGTTACATCATCTGCTTATGGCAGCTTTGTTGATATGTTCTCGCCATCCTATTTGCTAGTATAGTCCATTACCAGTATGAGTAGGACTCTACCTAGAGATGAATTCTATATCAGAATGTTTAAAAATGGCACCTAATGTCCAGCTTAATTAAAAGGATATTCATTCAGGATGTCATACTCAACAACTCGTTATTTTTCCTAAAGTAGTTTTTTTCTGAAGGTTAACAGTTCACAATTCTGTGAGGCATTGTTTGAACATTGTTGAATTGTACTGTGTCAATTATTTGGGTGTTATTTTATTTATAACATTCCACATCATCTGGTAGAAGTTATCAAATGTATGTCTGTTAGTAAAATTAGTAACTTTTTCTTGTAGGCTGTACACCTATACATGCTCTACTGTACAAATGATAGACATACTGTATGTTAAACTATTTCAAACCTACCGTTGAACTTGCCTATTTTTCATAGCTGCAACAATGATGTTTAGTAAAATAGTCTAATTGCCATAGCTCTCCATACAACCTTTTGCAACCAGCTTTGAGAACTGAATCTGTTAAAAATGGTGATGTCTTCTCTGATTTATCTCTATTCTGTATGAGATAAGATTCATGTTTATAGAGTTAAAGGCTCTGCTCGTTGCTGCTAAGTTTGCTGAGTTGCTCCTAATGCAGGAGAAATTCTGAATCATTTTATTACCTTGTAGTAAACTTCTGTCCATCGCAGTGCCTGGGGTGGCCCCCTCTCAAGTCATGTGAGTTTATGATTAACCAGAAGTATCCATTTATGTTTACTGGTAATGACGGTCCTATTTGACTGAACAAGGTATACAAAGGGAGTTGCAGTAAAAAGATTTCAGTTTTAGACAATTTCTTAGATGTGCTTGAATGTATAAATATGATATATCTCACAGGTTATGCAAAGAGAAAATATAAGTATATAACAGAAAATGGTCTGCAAGCTTACCTGAATGGAGATTTTGGGATGGTACTCCCAAAGTAAACACTGTTTTACTAACAATACTCTGAAGTTTTAATGGTTTGAGAAGGCTCTGTATAAATATTTGTTTTGTATGATTACTTCATTTATATACCTTGGCTGGCCTTTACTAAATGTTGGCATTTAAATACAATTCTTTATGTTCAGTGTTAAATTTGCAGTATAACCACTTACTGACCTGAGATGTACCTCATTGGACTATATGAATAGAGGCATGATTGAGCGCTCAGAATCTACGCCATAGGCAGATATGAGCCTAGCACTGAGTAGCATTCTACTGTCTCCAAGGATGATACTACAATGCCAGCAGAAAATGATTGACTTTAACAATTGGTTTAGGTACTGGTGTCGTTCCAAAATGGTTCATTACTTGTCAGCCTAGGAGGACACGGTTGATAGGCCATGCTGCTTTGCCAGGGATGGTCTTCACCTCTCACCTCTAGGCTTTAGGATATTGGCCAAAACACTATCCACCCCTATGGTGCCTTGTTTAGGCATTGCCAAAAGGACAAACCTTCCAACATTACAAAAGTAACAAGGTCAAGCTAAAGGTGTTACTGCTCAATGCTAGGAGTCTCAAAAAGAAACTGCACTCCCTCCTCACTCTGCAGAATGCTGACTTCTGTGCACTTACTGAAACATGGTTCAAAGCCATGGAAAGCACTATGGTAGTGCATGGCTACTGTATATTGCCTTTCATATATTCTGACCACTCACTGAACATGAAAGAGCAAAATGTGGTGGTGTATCTATCTACATAAGGGATAAGTACACCTCAAGGATGGTCAAACAATATGACATGCTTGAGCTGCTCCATGTCCAACTAACCATGGAAAAAAATTCATTATCATATTCTTGCTTGCTACAGGTCCCCCCACCATGAACCAGGAAACCCATACATCATACCTGCAATTATAGAATCACTCACCCTCCAGCCTGCTACCATACTCCTGGATGATTTTAATGGATTCCTATTACGTTAGCGAAAGATAACATAATCGAATGCTCAAAACTTCGAAATGGCCGCATTTCGAAGATTGCATTGTGGGATCGCAGTACAGTGAAGATTGGGATCTTTGCCCTTTCCTCACTGTAGTGCGATCTCAGAGTTGGTATATATATTTAGCGGGAGGTATGGGGGGTGCAGCTTCGATATGCGGCCGTTTTGAAGTTTTGAGCATTCGATTACGTTATCTTTCGATAACGTAATATGAACCTGATTTTAACTACTCCTCCATTAATTGGGAGGCATGAACAACCACTAACAGGCAAGCTCAAAGATTTGACATTATAAATTTAAATGCCCTGGAGCAGCTACGTGTACTCCCACTAGGGGAACAAATATCTTAGATCTGGTACTCACAAATATGCAGCGTGCTGTACCCCCCTCCCCCCCCCCAAGTGTGATGTCCTCACTGGTAAGACCAGATCACAAAGTGGTCTCCCTTGAAATAAAGGTAAAACTAGTCCCCTCTCCATAACTTCAAAAACTTTAAGAACTTCTCTAAGGTAAATTACCCCCTATTTAGGAATGGCATAGGTAGTTTCCAATCTCCCCCAGATCCAGAAAACACAGAAACCTATGCAGAGGTGTAGACAAAAGCCCTGTATGACCATATAAACACCTGCACAGAAAAGGCATTACCAGACCAAAATAAACCCAGGTCAAACTGCAAAAACAAGTGACCCTGCCAGGTTCCTAGTATTAATAGGCTGTACAACAAAAGAAAGAAAATCCTGTCGAAAAGTAAGAGGGAATGTAAACAACAGAGCAAAAGGTCCATCATTAGTCTAAACAAGTGAATCGGGGAACTAGTCAAGTCTTTGAAAGCAGACTTTGAGGTAAAAATAGCTTCCAAAGCTAAGGATAACCGTAAGGCATTTTTCAGTTGTCTGCAATTTTAAGGGCAGCACTTAACAATGCACAGAGTTATTTGTCCATGGTATCACCTATAATAAATCATGGGTCTGATAAATAATTACATAGGAAACCTCCAAACCCTGGACTCAATCCAATTTGGTTTTGTCAAGGGTAGGTCATACCTACGGAATCCGGTGGATTTCTTTGAGAAAGTCACTAAGGCCACGTTTAAGGTTATAACAGTATATGCTACCTACCTCAACCTGGTAAAGGCATTTGACACAGTTTCCCACTAAGTTATTATAAATAAACTCACAAAGCTGGGCATAAATCCCTATGTCACCAGATGGACAGCCAAGTGTCTCATGGACAGGACACGTGGTTAAAGTGGGTGAATCTAGATCAAGGAAGAGGTTAGTTACTATTGGTGTCCCACAGGGCTCAGTGCTGGAGCCACTCTTGTTTGGGAATACACTTCTATGAATTAAAAGCTATTGTGGAAGGACTCTGGATGACAAATACTGCAGATAACTGCAAACTGGGGGCAATCACTGAATTCCCCAGTAATGTAGACATCCTTCAGGAGTGTCTAGATCAAACAAATGATTGGTGCCAGAATTGTGGCCTAAAATTAAATGCAAAAATGCATTATCATACCTCTGCAAATTACAACATTAATAGCACACCCCTAAGAGTAGACTCAGAGGTGAGAGATCTATTTACACAGATAGATAGGACTGCCATGTGTCCACAGGGGTAAGGAAGTCCTTCTATGTGGCAAAACTTATAAGTAAAGGTATGGCATTCAGATCCAAGGAAATTATAGTCCAACTGTACTCATCCCTCTTTAGATCAGTAATCGAGTACAATGCACCATTTGGCAGGTACTTGACTAGGCACTTACAGCAACTGAAGTGACCTCAAAGAGTCCTCACAAAGAAAATACAGGGTGTAAACAATGTGCTCTATGAGGTTAGACTAGAAAGTCTATCCCTTTACTCTGTCTCCTACCAACTATTAAAGGGTGACCTATGCTTGACCTACAAAGCACTCACAAATCTAGCCCTGATAGAGCTGCTACAGATCTATAAGTGAAATGGTAAGAGAGTCACCCGATCTAGGGATTTAAACTTTGTCAGAAACTCAAACAAAACATGCTAGAGAGGCAAATATTTGTCTTAGAGGTTGTCCCTTCTCTGGAACTGGCTTCCTATTCACATTAAGCAGAGCCCTTCACTGGCCGTCTTCAAGTGCAATTTGGATGAAAGGATGAGGATTCACAAATTCACACCTGGGGTACTGCCTATGTCCCTTATGGTCAGGGACAATTTGTAAGATACTCAATGCATAGACACAAATCCATGCCATTCTCTTGCCCCTAGGGGCCATATATTGGGTACAATTGGATTATATTGCATATGCTTGTAGGGGCTCTTAAGCCATTATACTAGTAATCTCCTATGAATCAATGAACTTATGAACCTTGATGTTACACTGGTGTATTTTGCCAAATTACTGAAGTGCACTCTATAGATATTTGACAGCTTACCACATAACAAAGGTTGCTACTGTCATAAATCGTTTTTCTAGTTTCATAATCAGTTGTTTTAAAGCTGTACTCTCCTGTCTGTTTTACTTACAATACATTATGCATGTTTCCAATAATGAATACTAATCTACTGGTGTCACTTTGGCTGCAAGGTAAATACTGTATGATTATTAGGCTAGCAAACCAATGACTTTAGAATATATTTTATTATACATAGGTGGCCTATTCTAGACACTGTGTGTTTAATTATGTTGATCCCCGTATAGCTCCTGGAAAATTAGGCTATCATGAAACATGAATATACAGTTAACTGAATAATCTTGTTGTTAATACTCATGTTCATTTCTTCTGCTGTGTGGCTTCCAAGCATTTGGGCACTTACACAGCTGAATTACTTCCATTTAAACTATATTTATACATTTAGTGTACCCATTTATAGAGTATGTTCCTGCATTTCTCCAGATATTCCTTTATTTGAATTTATGCCCCTTTTGCAATGTCCTTAAAGGGTGCTCTGCATGCTTGTTATCTTGAACTTACCTCATCCCTTATACAGAGTTTAAGTGCTGAAAACATCCGTCATCAGCATACCTATCAACAGTCCAGATTTCCACAGAATGTCCAGATTTTGCCTCATAATTTTGGTCTGTTTCTCATAAAATTTGTGGTTTTCTGGTAAATCACTGGGATGATCTCAGGATTAAAATCAATAAATAATGACATATTTCAGTTTAACACTTCATACCTTTTAGAAAATGCATGCTAACACAAATCCTGTTATTCTAGCAACTCTCTGAGTTTATAAGAGCAATATCTAAAATCTTATGCTATATCAAACTTTGTTCAGATTTCTTGGGATAAGGAGGCCGGGAGGAATGCTCATCAGGAAACTGGGCATGTGCTGCAAAATTTCATTAGTTTTCATGAAGTGTTTGTTGCCTTTAGCTTGTTGAGCCTTGTGGTTTGTGTTTATTCACTGTGTGTGGTTGCTCACATTTAAGTTAGTAGAATGGATTTTGTTTGAAAGTGCTAAGAATGGGGTGGTTTTATATGTTTGGGATCAGGTCTGGTGTTAATAGTCTAGTCAATATGCCACCATAGAGGTTCCTGAAAGAATGAAAACAGGTTTTCCCATGGCTTTTTTTTTTAAGTTGTCACATAGAATAGAATTATCTGCATTATTCTACATGAGGCAAAAAATTCTATCCCTCCAGTTGAGCATAACTGATCATTTACTGTTATTGGTGTCTATCAGTAACTGGTTAATTATCTGTCACATATCTACCATAGTGGAATTTGGGCAGCCACGGTGGTGCAGCAGTTAGCGTTGCCACCTCACAGCAAGAGGTTTTCCAGTTCATTCCTCGGCTGGGGTGCCTTCTGTGCTGAGTCTGCATGTCCTCTTTGTGGTCACGTGGTTTTCTCTGGGTGCTCAGGTTTCCTCCTAAAGACATGCTGTAGGTGGATTGGACACTCTAAATTGGCCCTAGGTGTGAGTGCGCGTGTGTGTGCCTTCTGTGGAAGGTTGGGCACTGAGCTGGCAACTCAACACCATAAAATTCCACTGCCAATCATGAGTGGACAGGTGGATCCGCTGTGGCAACCCCTAACCGCTGAAAGAAGAAGATCTACCATAGTGGAATTTCACAGTTTAATGTCATTTCCACAGAGTCCACAAATACTTGTCTTGTATCCAGTGCAATCCTAGCAAATATAAGCAATTGATTTTTTGAAGTTTTATAAGATAGATAATAGCATTGTTCATTTTGGAATTATTTATTGTATTTTTCTGCCCTTAATCACCATAAAGGGCCTGGCTATACACTGACCTTGTTACTGATTTCTCTGTAATATAGTTATTTTAAAAGTGTATGTTTCTAGCTGATTTGTTTTATTGTCCTGTTTTAATTTACTTTGGTCGAACTGTAGTGTGGTTTTACATTAAGAAGGCATGGGACTGCTTTGCTAGTGGGACTAGAATGTTGCCTTGTCTGTCTGAGCTATGGGCTACAAAGGAAGGCTTTAAGTGGGACTGCTTGATTGGACAGATGCTATTTGTTTTTTTAGTCAACTTTCTCTGTCTGTATTAATCAGGCATGTTTGTGTGACTCTGTGCAGATACACAGGCACACAGAATAGACATTTTCCATATAAAACTATCCCTGAAATGTCCACAGTACTTTTAAAGAAAACTAATTTGTGCACTGAGAAGCAGCTCCCCCTCCTATGACTTTGGTCTTAATTCTAATTGTAGTCTATATAGTATAGGTATAGACTATACCATTACAGCAACCAAGTGCAGCCAGAGTGGTGGATATGGGTGCCTTGAGATAAAGTAGCAATTGTCTCATGTTTAATAACCACCACTTAATCCTTAAACAGAAATGGTGTGAGAGAGATGTAATTACATTATGTCACTGGAGGCAAAGCTTTCACATGCAATCACTTATAATAACAAACAGGTCGTCATTAACGCATGCCTGTACACACACACACACACACACACACACACACACACAATCACCTCACATAGTAGAGACCAGACACATAGACCCACATATGTGGTTCCTAAATGTAATCTCCCCAAAGCACAAAGAACTCCAAGAAATTACACAAACAAAAAGCATCCTCAGTAACCTGAGAGCATTACACAATAATAACAGTAAACATGACATATATGGCCACATCCTATGGTGTCTCTGCTTTTAAGGCTATAAGACACACTTCATACAACCCAATATTATGGTTATGTAAAACTCCATTGTGAGACACACAGATGTCCCACTTATCATGCAAAGTAAGGAGAGAGTTATAGTTAGGTGACTGTCGGGGGCCAGGCTCTGTCAAATCCCACATGCACTTAAGTTGTTAAACTACAAACACCAGTATGACTCAGTCATAGTCCATGTGGGTGTAAACAACCTGAGACATGCCTCCTGGACTACATGAAGAGAGGCATGATGGGGCTCTTGAACTATGCATTCCAGGGCGGTATGAACCTAGCTCTCAGCAGCATTCTAGTGTCTCCTTTGCTGATGCCACAGTACAAACAGAAAATAATTGACTTTAACAATTGACTTGGTGTCATTCAATGGGGGTACAATATTTGTCAGCATGGAAGAAGAGCACCACTGCCTGTGTGGACTCATTCACAAAAACCCTGCATAACTCACTTAATTCTAAGCAGCATGAGGCTGATGAGCACTTTTATTTCCTGATATCTTCAAAGCCAGGAAACCACTTGCTTCCTGAGAGCTTTTCTCCAAATATCCTCTACTGAAAATACACATTTATAATATCTGCTATATGGAGTGAGTTACAAAAAATGTAAAATATGATATCTCTTTTGTAGGCAGTGGGCTATACACTAATGTTAGTCTCAATGGTATGTCTGTAGATGCTGATTTTATATTGCAGATTTATGAAAGTAAATTTGTATTTTGTTAGCCAAAAGTATTAGTGGTATGGTCAAAAAAACATTTATATCTTTGTAAATGTGCAAGATAGATACAATATGTCACTGAATGAATTGGTTGGTCAACTTTCTAAGCTCTAGCCTACTGTTGTTTGGTGATCTTGCCAAATCTATGCAAATTATGCATATAATAAGTTTACAATATTTTGCAACAATATTAATCTAGGGAACCATTTGTGTTAGCTGGCAAGCATCAGTGGCAATATTGTGTGCCTTTATATTTCATAAGTTCATAGTTCACAGTTAATATGGCAATATTTGTCCACCTGTAGATTAATGCAGTTATGTAAATATTGATAATAGCCATGACTGCTTTGCCAAAAGAGCATTTATATCTCAGAATGTTTTCACATTTACTCACCTTGTTTTAGTGTCATTATCATATTTTACTTTTACTAACACCCAGTGCTTAAATAACCACCAGCAATATGACAGTATCATAATCAATTTCTGCATTATTAATGTAAACATGGAAACATACTATAATGCTTTGTAAACATCCCTTAGTAACGTTAGCTCTGCTTATCCCATGTTGACCATTTCACCATTTCACTGTCATACCTAGCAAATCATGTAATCTTGTAAATTCCACTTCACTGTCTAAGTTTTATGCATGTTCCTATATCAACATTTCAAGAATTATACTTTGAAAACAGTGATGGGTATACTCATTTCAGGAATACAGGGAAGTCCCCTGTAAAGATAAATATGCTCATACAGGTTACATAGGAACTCTGCTCTCCTGATGATGATACTCTTGTAAGAAGCAATGAGTTAATCACATCAACTGCTGCATAGAAACAGCTTTACCTACCTGGATTAAGTACAGGATTGACTCAAAAAAACAAGCTGCCCTGTGGAATCTGAACATCAATAAGTTGTATAACAAAAGGAAGGGATTCATGGCAATAATTAGGAGGTATAATGCCCAGCAAGGTAAAAAGTTCATCAACCCCCAAAAAAAGCAACTCAGGGTGCTAATAAACTCCATCAAAACCAGATCTGAGGTAAAATTACCCTCTCACGCAAAGGACAATCACAAAGTTTCCATAACCTCAAAACCAATACACAGAAAATGTAATAAATTAATTGTAAAAGATGCAACCTATTTGGAGTCAGAAGAGAGAGAGAGAGAGGGATTTAGAATGCAGATCCTTAAGAAGAATAATCATCATACCGAATATTATATTCATAAAGTAGCATAAAGTATTCTTAGACTATTCAAAATATTAAAAATATTATATATTTAGTTATTCTCATAAGGGGCACTATATAATTATTGACAATAGGATGGGCAAGGCAAATCTGTAAGCAAACTGGATAGGTTAATTTGAGCACAAAAAGGGAAATTGGATAGGTATAAAATGGCCAGCAAGGGCAACTAGCTTAGTACGTATCTATGAATCTATAAGAAGTAAGCCAACATGAGAATGGAGAAAAGCGATTTTACCATTAGGGTTGATCACAAGTAGGGATATGAAAAATATGTAAGAACAGGTTGGAATTTACTGGAGATAATTGGCATAAAAAGCAAGGTATTAGGAGCAAATAACTAGAGAGGGAAATATAATAGAATGGGATGAAGCCAAGAAGACATCTGTACTGTAGGCTGGAGCCTGTCTTCTCTACCAGGGATTCATATCACAGTATAGGCAAAGAGAAAGGGGAAAGAGACATTTTCATTGAAGACCTGTTGTGGTAATGTTTTTATTTGATTCTACTACAGAAGCTACTGTGAAAAAAGGGATAATAAGGAGGTCATATAAAATATTGTATGACAACGATAAGAATCAATCAGAAGAAGTTAGAAAACAATTGGGAAGAGAGATTGGAAAAGCAATTTACAAGAGAAGAACGGGAAGACATCTATATGGCTCCAAAGTATGCAACAAAGTCTAGAAGGTTTGGAATCTTCACTTGGAAGTGTTTGCAGAGATAATTTTCTACTTTAAACAAAGTAGAAAGATTTTCTTCTTCAGGCAGATAGCAAATATTGCCGGTATGATGAGGAAGAAAGAGGTAACTAGAAGCATGTGTTTTGGGAGTGTAATGAGTTGGCAGGTTTTAAAAATATCATACAGAGTACTCTGTCAGAAATATTGAATGAGGAAAATGGTTGCAACTAAGTAAATGGTTCTTTTGAGCTAGGACAACAGGATCTGAATTGTACATCTTAACCCCCATCCTAGTTTAACTCTGCTAAAATTTCATGTAAAACTGTAATGCCTACCCTGTGTTATTTCATATTCTAACATATTTAACAGGAATATGCACCAATGGCTTTTTCTTATTTTAATTGACCTATTTGTGTGTGTGTGTGTGTGTGTGTGTGTGTGTGTGTGTGTGTGTGTGTGTGTGTGTGTGTGTGTGTGTGTAATTTTACCTTTTACTTTAACTGAATTTTCACTGCAATTGTAAATTTTTTATCATGTTATGTAATACCATCGTTCTTTAATAGTATTACATAAATGTAAATGCATTGTCTTCATATTATATTGCTGCTCATGGAGCTTTTCTCCCTGGGATTCCATTGAAAACGGACTCTTCTTAGCCCAATGGACTATCCCAGTAAACAAACTGTAAAATAAATAAATAGACATACTAAGTCCCTATTAAGTTTAATTCTGTTGGCTGCCAAAAAGGATTAGAAAATGGAAATTGATGTCTAAACCAACTGTATAGTACTAAATATTATAATAGAGATAAAAGAACTGGAAGATGGATCTTTCGAAAAGGAAAGGAGCACACTACATAGAAATAAATGGAACTTGTGGGACAATACATAAAGAATAATGTTCACGAGGAGGAGGAGTGAGCTAAATAATGTTAGACTGATGATAGTTACAAGGAAAGACATGATATATGATGTATAATGCATTTAAATGGGACATGTTAATACAGTTTGTTTTCTTTTCTGTTAGTGTATTTTTGCCTGTAATTTAATAAAGGTGTTTAAAAAATAAACTTGGCATCATGAAGCTAAAAAGAGTGTAAGTTTTATTTAGAAAATAAATGTTCAAATTATAAACAAATGATATATTGGGTAATGTTAGATAACGCTTTAAACGTTGACATGAGTAAGTCTGAAATGTCCAAAACGCACCGTGTTGCTTATCAAATTCTAATGAACATGTCTTAAGACTCCAGATATAAATATTGCACTTTATACCTCATAGAAGCAGTCCTGTATTGAGCACTTTTCTGCATGAAATAACATTCCAACAAGCCACTGAAAACAGTTTGAAAAAGTACAGCAATGTTGTACTAGAAAATTCATCTCAGAAAACTTGAATAGATCAGAAAATATTCAGTTGTTGTCTTTATATTGTGCTTCTTATAGGTTACTTAAAGGGGATATCTGATTGGTCTGTCGGGAAATGTCTAGTTTACTTCTCATTGAAAAATCTCTGTCTGGAATGCACTTCTAGGAGAGCTAACATCATCTTGGGAATATAATAAAGAAATAAAGATCACTGACAGAATAAAACTGACAACCTCATTATGTAACACCTTCCAGTGTTATGGATTAAACTTACCATTACAATCAGAGGTTATTCATTAACCTCCTTTAAAAATAATGTTCATATGTGGGAAACTGAAAATATCAAGAAGGAGTTGTAACAGTCAGGCTTTACCTATGAATCTAAGAAAGAAGGAACAGAATACTTCTAAATATCCTGTTTTTATCCTACACAATCAACCCAGATGTTATTCTGCAATCAACACAACTAAGTAGTTTATTAATTTACACAGGTGACAGGAAAATTGCTGCAGCTTCCTTTTAGCAGTGTAAAACCATTTTTCATGGATATATCCTTCCACTTACATTGCAAACAGCGTCTTCAATGCCATTTGGAGGACCCCATATTCTTAAAGTTTCAGAAAAGGGAAAATAGAACACAGAAATATTAGATGGGTATAATATCGTAGGAGAAAACACCTCCAGAGACAATGTTTCATTTTTGTGCACTTTATATACTGTTATTTATTCCTTTGTGATATTTCGCAAGTTTACACTGCAAATAAATCAGCTGACTGAAGTCTGTTTGTTTTCTTCTTCTTGGAATTCTACCACCACAAAAAAGTTAAATATGTACTTGTGTTCACAAAACACCACTTTAAGCTTTGTTAGAACAGTTACTTTTTGTTATATGGAAACAGTATTGTTTCAAAATATACAGTACATCCAAATAATCATAAATGAGGATTATACCAGCTTATACATTAAAGTAAGGAATGTTGTAGCAATAGTTGTTCAAACCACCAGCAAATTCATTCCTGATTTTTACCTATCAATACATGCCATAAAATACTTTTAATGAACATCAAATATTTTGAAATATTATGTATCAAGCTCTAATTCTTAGTTAATTGGGACATATTAGCATGTTTCAATGCAATTTGCATGGAAATGCATTTCTTACAGTAGCAGCACAGGTTATTAGTAGGTTTGTCTTTTCCCGGTTAGGGAATAATTGGCAGTAGATTTTTATGGTGCTGAGTTGCCAGCCCGACGCCCATCCTTCAGCGAAGGCACGCCCATTCACGCATGTCTTTCGAACACCACCCGACCACGGGGAGGACATGCAGACTCCACACAGAAGGCACTCCAGCCGTGAATCGAACAGGAGAACCTCTTGCTGTAAGACAACAATGCTACCGCTGCACCACCGCGGCTGCAGCACAGGTTATTAGTATACACTCCTTAAAAACAACGGTCATGAATTTTGATGTTATTTGATATTAATCATCAAATAAGTCTGTTTATGTTTTCAGCGGCTGCAACACAGGTTATTAGTATACACTCCTTAAAAACAACGGTCATGAATTTTGATGTTATTTGATATTAATCATCAAATAAGTCTGTTTATGTTTTCAGCATAACTTTCAGTGAAAATCAATTATCACACTTGTTCCCCATAGTGCTGCATTTGCTCCCTCCTTGCTATGTCTGGTTATATGATTTAAAAAGGCAAACGCATCCATCATTGCAGTCTAATTTTGTGTTGATATATCAAGCACTTACATGCTCTGTGAATTTTTCAAACAAGGCTTTTTTATGCTGTTCTGTCTCAAAGTATGTTTATATTTATACAGAAAAAAAGAAATGTGAGTGCCTGAAACACTTTTCTTCTACTAAAACATTGAATGCTTTGATCTACATGTTTTAAGAAATTATCAGAATAAGTGCTATGCATAGAATTAACTTATTTATCTTTATGAGAATGGCATCACAACAAGCCAAGCAATAACAATGCAGATATATAAGCACCTTATACAAATAACCCATATAGAAGAGTATGGAATGTTATCTATGCCTTAATGCAGTTTTGAAACTGATGATATCACTGATACCTGGATATGTTCCCACATTTAATGCAATCCGCCAGTGTAACTCTTCATGTTCATGCATTTAATCTTCCCACATCAAATTAAAATAAATAAATAAATAAATAAAATAAAGAAGATGATTGTGTGTTTTACTAAAACACTTTCAGTTTTGTTCTTCGTGACACATACATATTTGTAGATGTGTTGTAACTGCATCTGCACAGTCTCATACACATAGAAGCTGTTGCAGCAATTTTATTCCATTAACTACATCAGCAGTCCTTTGTCTTTGATTTGGGTCCTTTTGACCCTGACTATCCCTTGATTTTTCCATGATTCTCAAGATAAAAAGTAAACAGTAGTTATGTCTGTCATGATATGTCCTTCTACATATTGCCAGATAACTTTCTGTGACTTGGTTATTTTTTTGAAATACTTACAAAATATGGAAATTTGGCATGTTTTCATAGTCAGGCATAACAGTTAATATGGCATACATTTCTCATAATACACATCCAGTGACAGCAACAGTTTTTTAGTATGATGCAGATTTTTCAGTTGTGTTGCTGACTCATTTTTTTTATATACTGTGTTTTTAACAACCCATGATAAATCATAACCGGCCTTAGGCATAGGCCAACTAGGTGGCTGCCTAGGGCATCGCTCTAGCAAGGGCACTTTTGCAGTAATCTGAATAGTGTAGGTATGCCAGGATGGGGGCACCAAGTGGTGGGGGGGGCGCTGTGGAGCCCTTTTGCCTAGGGCACCAGATTACCAAAGGACAGTCCAATTATGATAGCAAATAGCTTTTTTCAGTCAAAAAGAAGAATCCAAGAACAACAGTAATAATAATAATGTCTGGTAGTTTAGTGCAGAGGATTAAGACAATGAATTGCTTGCGAACATCATCCTACAAGATTTGATTCCCTTAGCCTTCATTTTCTTACTCTGTGATTAGCAAGCCACTTAACCTGACAGTTCTCCAAGGTCACTCCTGAAAATAGGACTGTTTGTAGTGGGTTTAATTGGTTAAAAAATGAATAAAATAACAAAACAGTTCTAGGAAGCAAAGGGTAGGCTGCTGAAAGACAGCTGAAGAAGCAGTAGCAAGTAAAGAGTTACTACCTGCTGACCAACAACAGGACTTCAGTCAATTTCTTGAGGGGGTGTGATAAAATCTCAGACTTGCATTAAAACTTGAACTACTGCCAAATAAGCATCAATAGTTATGCAGAGAGGGCAGGCAGTGGATGGGCATATCACCTTGTAGGCTATAGCAGTTACCTCAAAACACTGATTATAAGGCCACTCAAAAATAAAATCCTTCAACATATCAGAGAAAGCAAGAAAAAACTTTCTCAAGCATAAATGGCATTATGGGTGGAGGATGTCATCCCCTTCTCAACTATGGATCCTGTTCTCCTGTGAAAAGAATGGAGGCTGATTGCCAACTAGGGGAACTATAAGCACTAACGTCAACAGATGCTCTAGTTGACATGAAAATACAAAAGTCTGACTAGCACATTAGTTATAAACATACACTTATTGCAAAGCTAATAAGAGAAGAATAATCCCTCTGTATATTAATCAAATTCAAGCATGAAGAAGCACATTACTAATTCATCCTGACATGACTGTTTCAATACCAAATTGAACAAAATCCAATTCCAAAGAAATGCATCACATATTCATATGTAACTAACTACTGTCCCTATAGCAGCTGCATTCATAACAGCCACAGAGATACTGCTTTGGAAAACTCTTGAAATTGTCAAGGTCTATTTAACTTATGTATAAATCAAGATATCCCCCTCACTGATCAAGTCAGACCACAAACTGTTAACCTTCTCTATCAAAACCTCCAAACTGACAAAAACAAATATCACAGCTCTCAATTACTTTAAAGATGTAAACCTCCAAAAATTCTATGATGAGGTCTCTAAATTACAGAATGACTATATTATGCAATGTCCATAATGCTTAGAATTATACAGAAAATGTTTACTTGTACCTGTACAAATGTATCAGATTGGCAGTTCCCACCAAATCCAAGCCAATGGGGAGGTTTGAAAACAAACCTGCATGCTGATCCTCTAGCATTAATAAACTATTCAAAAAAAAAGAAGAAACTCTTAAAACTATATAGCAGAACAAATCGTCTCCAAACTATGGAGTACATCAAACAGCTGGATAAGAAGCTAAAAAGGGACATAAGAAAAACAAAAGCATCCCATGAATTCAGTCTAGCTACATAAGCTAAATACATCCACAAATCTTTCTTTAGTTATGTCAGAAAAATAAAAAATAGCACCAACATCACTCTGAAGTTATTCACAATGGCACCAACTATTCAGATCCAGTGGATATTTCTAACATATTAGCTAATAAATTTAGTGCCACCTTCACCCTGAGACAAATAAGATGATTTTTATATAAAGCAATAACTAATTTCAGTATGTGATAAATTGTTCAAATACATTCTTTCAAATAAACTTGTTTTTTTTATATTTCTCTTTGGCCTTCCTCATAACAGTACTTCATTGCCAAAATAAATTTTAAGTAACAAAAGTCATTTTAAGTCAGATATTAATAGCTATACTAGTTAATGAACTCTAAATCTTCAAAACTTCACTGTAAGACTTCCCAAAATAACAGTTTGGCTAATGTATGATTTCCATTACTGACATTTGCCATTGAGCCTTTTATATATTTGGAAAAGTATGATTCAGGACTCTATAAGGGTGAGTGTTTATTTTGGTTTAATTCTAATAAAAGAAATTATACTTTATGAAACTGTCTTTTGCAGTCTGCAGAGTTCTTTATCTTTCTGATTAAAGTTTTTTGTTAAAATTATTATTATATCTTCTGGTTTATTCTAATGCACAGTAACATAAATAACTTTGTTTCTGAGTACATCCTTTGGTATCAACCTAACTGGTGTGGCTCCTGCTGTGAGATGTATTGTATCGGCAGTTCTTATAGCTGCTCATTTATTAGTAGAAAATCTTTCCACCATTCAATTAAGTATTCTCTGATGTATTAATTGATTAGCACATATTGTTCTAAACTGAACACCGCTGAAATGTAGACCATCACCAGAATTAAAGTTTAATATGCAATCTTGTCTAAAACTGGTATTGGAGGCTCTGCAATGGACAGCCTGGAATACTCATTTATTAATGCCAATAGCTTGCATGTGTTACTAAATGGACCCTAAAGCTATAACATTCATCTAAAATGCTTTTAACAGTTTGGACCTCTAGTTAGAAACAAAGGTGTAAAAGTTCTCCATTGAAAGCATACATAACAACAAACCCTATTGTGTCTTTAACTGTGGTCTGTTCTCAGATGAACAATCTCTGTAGATCTATTTTGTAATATCCTTTGGATTTTTTCACATAGAATTAATCTGTGCATAAAATGTAACTTAATCTTTGCATTTTCATGCATTTTATTTTACAATTTCAGCAAACATATATGTTTTCTCGTGTCATTCACCAGGCATACAAAAATGTGTCATCTACTGCAAACCCTAGTTCCTCAGTCTCTGTTTCTTTTAAACTGGGTGTTCTAGGAATTGCAGGATACATTTTTTTATTTATATATTTTAATTGTTTTTCTTAAAGTAACAATGCAATATTGGCTAGGAATCAGAGATCCTTTCCAACCATGATAATTGGTCAGTATGGGTTGGTCAAGCAGCATGATGGAGAGGGTCTCCTGTTTAAAGACATGGTAAAGCACACAGAGAAGCACCTCATTAGTGACTCAAACATACCTCTAATTAAAATACTGTGCTGTCATGCCTGACCTTGCTACCATTTACATCGCAGCACACACACCCCTCAGTAACAGACATCCCCTTACAGGAACACAAACATACAAACATACCTATGTAACTACAATATGTATACAGTTTGGAGATCTAGTTAAACATGTCTGTACATGTTTGGTTTCATCTGTGTAGATATGTGAGTATGTATGCATTCTCTTGCATGGGTGCCTGCATGTGTGTGTTTATGTTGGGAGGTGCCTGCACTGCCACAATGCATGGGCTGGTAGGAAGGATACTGAATGGTCAGATCTGACAGTGCATTGCTTGAGTTAGAGGCATGATAATACTGAGGTATTACTCACAGCAGTGGTGGCTCGTGCTATCGGACTGCAGGACTGCAGCCCCCCCAGCTGTGAACCACAATGGTACAGTCCTAATCCTCCTAACCTGCACATGGAAAGTGAATCCAGACTGCTGCCTTACCCTGTCCAGAATCAGGAAAAAGGCAGCAGACTGCTGATGCTCAAGAAGTCTATGCAGTGCTAACCGCATAGACTGGAAGGGGATTGGACTGCAAGGTCAGCAGTCTTGGTACATTCAAACAGGAAACTGGAAGTGAGCATTCCAGCGTAAACAGAGACAGCCAATACTCAGGCATTACTCTCTGGGTGTGCAAACAGCTGTGAATTGTTGCATTTACTCTCTGCCTGGGTGTTTTTATTTTAGATTTAGAAGCTGAGGGGGACAGCCTGCTGCTATGGTAGCTGTGCGTTTGTGAACGCAAACAGAGACAGCTGATATGACTTGCTTATTGTAGTTTACTCTCTGCCTGGGTGTGGATGTTTATTTTAGCTGCTGCAGTTTGTGAATGGAGGGGGACAGCCTATACTTGGATGCTGCTGCAGAGACAGCCAAGATGATTATTGCAGGTGTGTGTGTAATGCCCTAAGTGCTATATGGTGGTGGTGGGTAGAGAACAGGCTTGAACCCTGTATCTTGGGCCCAGGTGGCAAGAGCCTGAATTTCCTACCCACCACCATTTGTAAAAAAATTGCAGATTTTTCCCTCATAATTGTTCTGTTCCTCATGTGTGGGAGGATGACATAATGGTTAAGGTGCTTACCTTAAAGACACTAGGTGCAGGGTTTGATTCTCACATGGGGTAACTGGCTAGGCTTCAAGTGGCCCAAAAGAGCAGTTAGCCTAGTACTAATCTAATGTAATAAAATCTGTGGTTTCTGCATTTTTGTGTCCTTGCAAAGGCAGTAGTGCATTGGTGCAGTGGTAGCATATATGTTCTCTGGTTTGATTGTTAGCTGGGGTGCCTTACCTTCTGTGTGGAGTCTGCATGCCCTCCCTGTGTTTGTGTGGGTTTCTTCTAGTGTCCTCCCATCTTACAAAGACATGTGTCTGTAAAAATTAGCTTTTGTTCCAAGTCAGACTTTCCTGGTTAACAAATGTTAAAAATGACATGCATTTGAATATCAGACTTCATATTCTTCAGAATTTACATGGTAACACAAAAGCTTTTATTCTAGCAATTTTCTAAGTGTATAAGATGGATATTTGAAATGTGTCCCTATTTTTGGGACTGTATTCCCCCATTATTGGCTTCGTTCAGGATTTTTGTGCTAAGGTTGAGAGCTATGGTAAGAACTGAATTCACTGAATATGTTTGGGGGCTGTATTCCCCCATTACTGGCTTTGTCTGGGTGTTTTTTAAGAGGTTGAGAGCTATGGTGAGAACTGAATTCACTGAATGTTTGGGGTCTGTATTCACCCATTATTGGCTTTGTTCAGGTGTTTTGTGCTAAGAGGTTGACAGCTGTACTGTGCTGAGAACTGAATTCACTAAATGGTAGCCATTTAAGTTTCCGTCTTCCTCTTTCACAAAACAGCTTATTTGGCATAGTGGTATGTTGCTCTGACTGTTTTGTACAGGGTCCTGGGTTTAAGGCACAGCATTTTATTCTAGCAACTTTCAGACATTATACAAGCAGTGTTTAAAATGTGTCCCTGGTTTTGGGGCTTTTGCCCCCCCCCCATAAACTTTGGCTTTTTCCAGATTTCTTTGTACTGCAAAGTTCAGAGATACAGCTGAGTGAGTAGATTTTACAATGAGCTGAGAGCTGCAGGGGAGCACAAGTTTAGTGCTGCTTATGCTGAGTCTGTTTGCATTGTTAATAGCACAACAGGTAGTATACTTGCTTTTGATGCAGAAGGCTATGGGTTCTACTCCCACAGTAGATAGATGCATTGCTGATACTGTACTGTGTTGCAAAGGTGATGGATGCTGCACTCCTTTTTGGCAAAGATACCTAGAAACTATGAACCTGTTATTAGTTTGCCATCCATTCCCTATTGCAATATTGCTAGCTTATCATTTTTTTAGTGTAAGATCGGCAATTTATTCCTCAGGGGCAACAGGCACTTTATTTGTAGATGAAACAATGAAATACAAAGTTGTTTGCTAGCACCAACCTCTTCATTAGTTACAGATCTCTTTAATGTGGAATTATTTAGATGACTTTTACTTCTTCAGAGATTGTGCATATGTACTGATACAAGTGGACTGTAGAAGTCTGAGTAGACTTTTATGATGGAAATGTTCTGTACTGGGCAGTTTTGTCATTACTGGTGCATGCATTTTGTTTCATTGTTTACTGGAAAAAGTTCAAAACAATAAATTTAAAACACCCTCTAAAACTGTACTGTATTGTACAAGGAATATAATTTAATACAATCCGGAAGGTGTATGAAAGAGCATGTGTATGTTTCTTGTGCAAGGGGCTTGTTATTTGAAAACAGCCCAAACCCAAAGTTAATCTTTATCTGCAACTGGCAAAATGTATTTTCTTTGAATGTGGGTTTCAATGCTGTTTCAGTGAATGTGAGTTTTCAAGGGCAGAGAAGTTTTACTGCTAAGTCTGTTTTCATTGTGAGACTGCATTGCTTTGTTTATTGCTTTACATCTTACGATATTTGGTGATTATTCTGTTGCTTTATCTGCTTTAGGTCATATAGTATTTTGTGATTATATTGAGATGAATATTGCTTGCATATGCAGTTTTGGTGTACTTTTTCTTGCAACTCTAGTTTTGTGAATATTTAAAGTCTATTTTCCCCGTCGCAAGGAGCTCCAGCACCTTATGATCACAGATAGCTTAGCTTTTGAATTGTACTCATATTATTTCTTGTTTTTTAATGAAATAAAACTGTAAATGTGAATATTTACCAACTAAGTTTCTTGTTGCAAGGAGCAACAGGCACCTTAACTTCACATTTAGATGTATCTATAGTATTTTCACTGTAATTTCTTGGTGTAGCACTAAAGTAAAAGGAAGAACTATTGCCTGAAAGTGTACCAATTGTTGTTGTCCTCAGTATCCTGGATTTCTGTTTTCCTGCTTTGTGAATTATTGCCTTGTGTATGTCTACACTGTGCTGTTGTTAACTACTGTTGTTCTGTATTACTTTATGCATAGGTGTAAACACTGCTGTGTTCTTAGCTAGCTATGTGTGTAAGACACTCATACAATGGAAATTAATGCTAGGTATACTGTCTCTGCCTACCTGTATTAATTTTTTTCTCTCTACCCATGGTATTTTTGTCTCTCGCTCTTTTCCTGAATTACTTGCTCATAACTAATCTCCCTCCTCTCTGTTTTATAGCCCTAGTGGATTTTTCCCTGTGGTTTTCTCCTGGCCACAGTACAGGCAGCACAGGTTTGAGGACCTTAACAGATACCCTGCAACTCTAACTATCTGTCCGGAAGCCACCATTTTAAGCTTAAAATAATACCACTGAAGTATGTGTCCCAGTAAATAACTACTACATAAGCTAATTTTTTAATTAATGCTATACTTTATAAGCACAACAAGAATTTACAGTGTTTTTATTGCTAGTCACCATGAAAAGCAGACGCCAGCAGCTCCTATCCTTTCGCTTTGGTTACCCATATCCTCATACTGTTTCTGTGTATATTCTCCTGTTCTGCTCTTTACCCTTCCCTGAATTCATTTCTAGCCTGACTCATAATTGCCTTTCCTAGTGCACCTACCCTATTTTACTGTCTTCAGACACTTACATATTAATGTTTTTTTTAGGTTTTGCCCTGCTTTTAGCTGCTAGTAATACCTCTCTCTCCCCCTGCAAAGCCCCTCTCTATTGTAGTTTATTTTAACCATACAGCACTGGGTTTCCTTCAAGTAAATCTACTTGTGTAGCTTGAGGCCAGTGTCCTTTTGTAAGCTTACGTCTGCTCATATTTTATTTCTTTTTATTTTATTTCTGGTGACTATACCTTTAGAAACTTTATATCCTTGTCTCTCAAGCTAGTTTTTCACTATCTTTTCTGATTGTTTCTCTGACTTCATCTTGACCAGGGTGCTAGCCCCGCTCCGTTCACCCTCGCTATGCTCGGGCTCACTTCATTCCCCTACCCTACCCCCATTCCCAACCACCCCATTACAATTACCTTTATACCTAACTATCCCTCCTCTTCCTGTCCTACTAGCCACTACAATTCCACTTCCTGCCTATTGCCACAACCACCTTACTATTCTGTCAATCTTGTCAACACCACTTCATCTATACCACTGTCTCTCTACCTACTCTATCTGACCATATTTTATTCCAACATGTATTATTGTCTAATCTCTTCTACACTACTCCTTATTCTCTCTATCTCCATCTCTTACCACACTAATCTCTCTGGCCCACTCCTATGTTCACAAACTTCTCACTCATACAGCATATATCCAACTACTTCATATTTTACTATCTCCCTTAATCTCTTTACTACCTCTGTCTCAAGTCTATATAAACTATCCATAATACAGGTTTTTAAACCTTCCCACAAAGCTAAGTCAAACTATACAAACTTCATCTAGCATCTACTACACACTCTCTCCTCACTAAAAACCTACTTTGTTCTGGAGATATCCATCCCAACCCTGGCCCCTCTTCTCTCCCCAAAACTACCTCTACACTGCCCCCATCTTACTCCTTTAACAGTCACCAACCTCAGTCACAACAATCATCTCCATCCAAATACTTAACTATTTACTCATTGAATATTCAGAGTCTAGCAAATAAAGTCACTGAGCTGCACTCATGGATAGCTCTCAATACCCCTCACATCCTCTCCCTATCTGAAACCTGGCTCAAGCCACACATCTCAAATAGTGAAATACTCCCACCAGGTTATAATATCTTCCGATCTGATAGATTTCTAAAAAAAGGTGGTGGCGTGGCCATCCTCTACTCAAACATTCTTAACCTCTCACCATACACTTCCCCAATTCCTGACTTCCTCCCAGCTGAAATCATAATCCTTAACTGCCATCTGAATCCCCACAAAAAACTTGCAATTGCCTCTATCTACCTTCCTCCTGGTAACAATCTGCCCATTCTTGAAAACATCCTATCCTGGTTCTCCCACAACATACCATATGAGACACTTATCCTTGGTGATGTCAAAACTGATTGGTCCAAACTCACAACTGACTCCCCCCAACTCAGTATCCACCTACATGGCTTCCACCAACTTATAACATCTCCCACTCACTTCCATAAAAATTCCTCTTCCAGCTCCATCATAGACTGGATACTTACCAATTCCCCCCACCAATACCACAATCCCACCACCTTACCTGACTCCCTCAGTGATCATCTTCCTACCACCATCTTAAGACACTACTCCCATATTCCTAAACCCCACCTTATCAAAGACTGTCGAAAACTATCGACTTTCAATTCATCCCAATTTAACTCCATTCTCCACAACATAGATTGGTCCATTCTAAAACACCTTCCCCTAAACGATGCTGTAAGCACTTTCAATAACATCTTCATGAATACTCTAAACTCCTTAGCTCCCTCTAGGAAGATCAGAGTACAATCAAACCATGCTCCCTGGCTCTCCAAAGAGACTAGGTCCCTTATGAAACAAAGAGATTATGCTTGGAAAACGTGGACTAAAACTAAACAACCACCTTTTCTTCAAAAATACAGGCAACTGAGGAACATTGCAAAAAAACACACAACTAATGACAAAAAGTTATACTATAGCTCTGCTCAGCTTAACAACAAATCCAATCCTCAAAAATTCTGGTCAACTCTCAACAACATCCTCTATCCTGGAAAGCCCTCTAATCCCTCCCCATACCCTAACTCTTCCTCTCAGGAAACAGCTACCCTCCTGAATAAACACTTTATCTCTTCCATCCAAAATCTGGTAACCTCTAAGCCAAACTCTACTTCGACACCCACCTCTCCAAGTCCCACTAACACAACTTTGTTTTCTTTTGAGCCAGTTCCCATTACTTACAGCAAATCTCTACTGCTCAAGCTAAAACCTTGCTCTCCTTCCACTGACAATCTATTTCCTACATTCCTCATTGCCTATCCTGTATCTATACTAATTAATCGATCTATTCTGGAATCAACTGTCCCCACCCTTTGGAAATCTTTCTTCACTATCCCTCTTCATAAAGGTGGAAACTTCACTGACCCCTCAAACTACCGACCCATTGCCATTCTGCCCCCCCCAAGATATTAGAAAAATGTATTCACTCACAGCTTCTCAATCACCTCCTCACACACCACTTACTTACCCCTACCCAACATGGATTTCGTCCTCACCACAGCACCACCACTACCCTCCTCTCCTTCACTCATATCATTGCAGAGGCCCTAGATAACAATAAACTCATTTCCTGTCTCTTCCTAGATCTCTCCAAAGCCTTCGATACTGTCTCTCATCCTCTACTACTATCCAAACTCACAAATCTCCACCTATCCCCCTCTGCACTTGCCTGGTTTAATAGTTACCTATCTGGCAGGGAACAATATGTCAAATGGCTCTCATCCTCCTCACCTTTCCTTCCCATCTCCACTGGTGTTCCCCAAGGCTCCATCTTGGGACCCCTTTTGTTTAACATCTTCACCAATGATCTTTACACCTCATGCAAAGAATCCTCCCTTATTCAGTATGCCGACGACTCCACACTTATATCCATCTCAAATAACATTCCTGAACTACACTCCCTGACCCAACAGGCCCTACTATCCACTGAACAATGGCTCTTTCACAACCTATTGATCCTAAATCCCAAAAAGACCAAACTCCTACTTTTCCTTCCCCGTTCTCTTCCTCATCACAAAACCTCCTTTTTTATTGCATCTTCTAACAATACAAATATCCAACCTGACACCCACACAAAACTCCTAGGGGTCATTATCAATGATGAACTCAAGTTCAACCTACACATACTCCAATGTATAAAAAAAAAAAAAACAGAAACTAGGTCTGCTATATCGGAACAGAAAATTCCTAACCCCTGAATCTAGACTTACCCTGGGTCAGGCACTCCTCCTCCCCTCCCTCTTATACGCCACCTCAGTTCTTACCAATACCCAGGCCTCCACTCTAAACAAACTGCAACAGACTTACCATAAAATAGCCAGATTCATTACTAACTCCACATACAACTCACACCACTGCATTTCTTTAAACTCTCTTCAATGGCTTGAACTTCCCCAGTTTCTGCTATCTTATCAATTTCATATGCTAGTCTCTATTCTTTATAAACCCTCCTTCTGTCCATCTCTATTTTCCTTAGTCTCCATATACATCCCATCCCAGACCCTACGTACTTCTAACCAACAATTACTTGATATCTACCACCCAAAAAGGTCACTAGGCAAACTACTCTACAAACACTCCCTTGCCCATGCTTGGAACAAACTTCCCCTTGACTTACGTTCAATCTCCCACACCTCACACTTTAAAAATGAACTAAAAGCTTATTTTCTTAATTCCAGAACCTGCCCTTGCCATGACGCTACCTAGTCTTCCTTCTCTTCATGTACCCTCAAAAGGACCATACTTACTACCTCATTACACCTCTCTCTCCAATGTGTCTACTATGCATTTGCACAATTTTATACAAACAAAAAATGTTAATTGTTGACCTATTGAACTATATCAATGTAAAATTGTTACTTAGCTTCTTTTTAATACAACTTTAACTTTATGCATGTATCCCAACATATGTGAATCGTTTTGCTATAACTGCTATTATATCAATATTGTTTAAACTTTTACTTGTTTTAAAATGTATTACTGGAGCTTTTCTCCTCGGGTCTCCACTGAAAATGGGCCACAAGCCCAGTTGGACAAACCTGGTTAACAAATGTCAATAAATAAATAAATAAATAAATATGATATCTGTTAGTGTTTGCGCTGTAAAATGCAAAATAAAACTTTCAAATGATGTCCAAATCATTGCAGAAGTAAAGCAGTAGGCACATTAGTGTTTATGACAAATGGGGTGAAATAGCCAAGTAATGGTTCATTGGAATGGCTGTGGGGGGGGGGGGGGGCTCCATTCAACCATGACTTTGTGAGGGGGGAAGGGCAGCAAACTCAAAGACAGCCCCGGCTGAACTACACCTCTCAACTGTCCAGATTTTTCAGAATGAATAGATTTTTGCTTCTTATTTTTGGTTTGTTCTTCATAGAATTTGTGGTTTTCTGTCAAATCATTTAGAAATGAAGTCACTAAATAATGACAGACACTGAGTTTCAGACTTTATAACCTTCAGACAAATGCATGCGATAGCAAGACCTGTTATTCTATCAACTGTCTCGGTTTATACAAGAGCAATTTTTAGTATTGTTTATATGTTCCCTCAATATATTTGGCCTTGTCCAGATTTCCTGCATTAACAGGTTGAGAGGTACGTGCAAATAAATTGCTTTATAGAATTAGGCATATCCAAACCTCTCAACTGTCCCCAATTTTGGCTCAAAATGTTGTTCCCCTAATAATCCCTTTGCAAAATGGCAATTTTGGAAGAAAACATGGAGGGATTACAATTAATAAATAACTATAATAATCAGTTATAGATTACTTTTATTTCAGAAATGCATTTAGATTCTTTTATTTTGTCAGCTGCTCAAGTTAGCAGTACTAATATTAAAAACTGTCCCTTCTTTGACAGGTTCTCAGTTGTATTGTGTGGCTATTTTATATTTTTGCATCACATATTTGGTCCATTTTTCATAAAATTGTGTTTTTTTGGCAAATTAGTGACAGATCATTAAAGACTGAAGTTAGAAAATAATGATGGACATTTCATTTTCAGATTTCATACCCTTCAGAAAATTCATACTAATGCAAGAACTACTATTCTATTATCTTTCTAAGTTTATGAGCAATATTTAAAAATTGTCCTTATTTTTGGGCCTTTGTCCCACTTCTATGTATGGCTTTGTCCAGACTTCTTGCTCTGAGGTTGAGAGGTATGACAAATGTGTCTGGGCTATCGCAGTCAGCCAGAGACATTTCAAATTGTGACAAATTTGTTGCACCCCAATCCCCCATGTAGTGACTCCAAGCAAGGCAAGGAGCAGTTATGCATTGTAAATGTGCAGACTATCCCCCCATTCAAGGTAGCCACAAGTACTACAGTGGCTTTTCATCTGTCCTTGATTTTGCAGAATGTTCTGGTTTCTGTCATATTTTTATACAGTTGATTTATGCTTATTATTATTCAAAAAGTGCCTGTTGCTCTGTGTTTAAGTAGCAATGCTTTAATGACCATCAGGTAAGCTTGTCTGAGATTGTAAGATGCAAGTAAGTTTTAATAAGCATACTGTTAAAGAATTGCCAACATTGAAAGCTTTTCTGTTGTTGCCATGTAGAGAATACTTAACTAGATAATGTACAAGTCTTGGGTATTGAAATGCATATGACAGTATTTGTAATAAAGGACAGGATTACATTATTTTAAGAAGCTCGTTACAGGCTTTACATGCAAACTAAACAGAATGCCAATATATCATGTGTGGTCCGTATACTGTGCAGTAATCCTTTAAGCAATGTATGTTGAGCTTGTTTCTTGTTTGCTTTTCATTTTTTACTTTGATCATGTTTCCCCCATGAAACAAGTAGATAGTTGTCAGGCAGCAGGTCTTCTTTGGATAAGAAACATTTTTACAAGTGGGGGTATCACAGAGATTGCTACTTTCAGCATGCTACTTGGTACTTTAATAAAGCTGAATATAAATTATAATTAGAACTGGAGTGCAAGGAGAAGTGGTTTGAGTTGAGTGCTGCTTGTTTTTCTTACACTTGATTTTGATTGGCATTCCAGTAATGTATTTAAAAAGTAATTCATTTTTTCATGCCTCACAACCTTTTTGTTTCCATCTAGATATTAAGTAAGCTGTCATGCAGCCAATGGATTGAATTTTTTTTTTCTTCTACACTTCATTTTGTCTTGATTGGACTCTCATAATGATGGTTTGGCACCCAGGGCAGCGTATTTAATTAAAGTTACAGTTTTGTGGTTTTGAGCATAGCTCCTCACCTTTCTAGTTGGCCACACTCATTCCCATTGACCACACCCATTCAGCTGTCTCCTGCAGCCCCCCTTTGATTTGAAGTCACCAGCCGCCACTGACTCACAGGAACTCTTGTTTATCTCTGACTAGAAGATTTCCTCTGTTATGCTATTTGACTGACCTGCATTAGTCATTTAGCACTGGTTCATAGGTTCACAGATTAGTACTAGGCTAATTGCTCTTGTGGGACATTTTAAGGCTAAATTAAATACCAGTCGCTGTATAAGTCCAATATATAACACCAACGCTGAGAAAAAATAACCTTTATATCAGCACAAAGCTTTCAGGTATTACACCCTTTCTCAAGCATTGAGAAAGGGTGTAATACCTGAAAGCTTTGTGTTGATATAAAGGTTATTTTTGCTCAGCGTTGGTGTTACATTTTAAGGCTAGCCAGTTACCCCCTGTGAGAATCAATCCTTACATCTGTTTGTGAGGTAAGCACCTTAACCATTATGCCACCCCATCTTCCTGAGTCTAAGATACTGTTTGATTAATAATAGTAAAGACATTTTTGAAGTTATGTTGCCAGCTATGTAACTGTCAAGGAAAAAAAAATAAAAGGGGTTTATAAACTTACTAAATTGACAAAACTTCTGCATTTACAACCTCCATAATTATCTTGCAGCAGATATTCAATTCTGACACTAGAAATTAATGTTCTCTTATATCCCCATTTCTGTAATTAGATAAATATTGGTGAATTATATCAAAAGGTGGGGGTAGTTATCCAGGTATCATTAGCAGTTCTATAAACTGTAATAAATAATGAAAAGTCAGTAGGTAACCTACTAGGAACTTTGCTGTTTCATCCCATTCTTATGATTTGGTGTTAGCTTAAGTTATGGTGATGTTTTTACCCCAGTTACTGTAGTAATTCCAAAACATTCCAAGGACTTTAACTGTGATGCCCATGATTGCAGCCCTCTAATATTGAACAACAGAGAATATATCTTCTTGGAATATTCTCAAAGGAAGTGTGGGCTGGTAGTAAGTGTATATACTAATCAGGGCTAGGGTTCAGTCACCTCATCTTGGGAGGCAGGGGTATTAAAGATCCTTGCAAACATACTTTAATCATGTTGGCATGACTTCCATAGTTTTCTATTTTTTTGGTGTAATTGCACTTTATTTTTTGTCCTTTGGAGCATTATACTATTGGGGTTCATAGTTGTGATAGGGAGTCATCCTTATTCATCAGAAACATTTCCATGTGATCATTATTTGTATAACACTTATTACAATTATTTTACAATAGCTTATCATCATTTGTATACCACGTATTATTACAATTATTTTACAATAGCTTATCATCATTTGTATACCACGTATTATTACAATTATTTTACAATAGCTTATTATCATTTGTATACCACGTATTATTACAATTATTTTACAATAGCTTATCATCATTTGTATACCGTATTATTACAATTATTTTACAATAGCTTATCATCATTTGTATACCACGTATTATTACAATTATTTTACAATAGCTTATCATCATTTGTATACCATGTATTATTACAATTATTTTACAATAGCTTATCATCATTTGTATACCACGTATTATTACAATTATTTTACAATAGCTTATCATCATTTGTATACCACGTATTATTACAATTATTTTACAATAGCTTATCATTTGTATAACACTTATTATTACAATTATTTTACAATAGCTTATCATTTGTAGAACATTTATTATTACAATTATTTTACAATAGCTTATCATTTGTACACCACTTATTACAATTATTTTACAATAGTTTATCATCATTTGTACACCACTTATTATTACAATTATTTTACAATAGCTTATCATCATGGGTCTATATTAGAACATCGAAGTTTCAGAACATTGAATGTCCTAATATCGAACCCTATTCAGCGAAAGCTGAAAATAGCGAAGCTGCAGAAAACCAAATTTTTTCCCAGGGAAAGAATTTGGTTGTCCGTTTCTGTCACTTCACTATTTTCAGCACTGTGGTGGAACATTACAGGTCAGGTTCAGGTAAGTGTGCGATTGTGTGGACGTGAGGGTTAGGGCGGGTTAGGCGAGTTAGGGTTAGGGCGTGGGTCAGGTAAGTGTGCGATTGTGTGGACATGAGGGCTAGGGTGGAGTAGGTGAGTTAGGGTTAGGGTGCGGGTGAGGTGAGTGTGCGATAGTGACGGACCTTAGGGTTAGGGTTTGGGTTAAGGTAAGTGGATAGTTAGTGGAGTATGTACAGTTTAGTGTAGGGTTAGATATAAGATTTTATGTGTGTGGATTGCTGTTTGGTGTGCTTGTGTTGTGTGTATGTGTTTTGGAACATTCGGAATGTTCGATGTTGTCAGCGTTCGCTGAATTGGGTTCAATATTAGAACATTCGAAGTTTTGAAACTTCGATGTTCTAATATAGACCCTATCATCATTTGTATAACACTTATTATTACAATTATTTTACAATAGCTTATCAGCATTTGTACACCACTTATTATTACAATTATTTTACAATAGCTTACAAAACATTCTGCAGTCACCTTATTATCTGAAATAAATTCAGAGTTTTCTTTAAGTTCTACAGCTACACAATTTCTTGAATAGCTTTTTTCTGCATTGAACTTCCAATGATTTTTCTATTTTATCATGTAGAAATGATTGTATTCTTTTTAAACTTCTGGAACCATGGAGTCTGACCTCGTGAAATGCAATCAGCAGTCAACTCTTAGGGGAAGGTTACCTGAAGGCTGCAGTCAGAAACGGAACATGCAGCTGATCTCAAGTGCCCTGCTGCTGTAATAGCGATATAATTAAGTGTTAACCAGGCATAAAACACGCCAGGCTCCCTCTTGTAATTCCATAACTGATACATACTAATCTCTGGATTTTGAAAGAAATGACTGCAAAAATACAACATTGAACATCACTAATCTTCTTTTTAGATGTGTTTTGCAGGAAGGGGAAGCTGAAGCCCTCCTGCACCTCCTAACTTATCTATCTCTCTGTCTCTGTATTCGTAGCTGTAGAAACATTTGTTGATGTGAGGTTTTCATTAATAAGTGAAAAAGTCGATACAACTGATCAAAAATCAGCTGATCAAAAAGTGCAGTCTTTTTCACTATGAACTAACTGTACAGTGGGGATTGGAGGAATATGCCTTTTCCCCACTGTAGAGTTATTTGGTATATATAATTACCAGGGGGTGTGGGGCATTGCAGGGCAGATTGCCCCACTTGCAAAAAAAATGGTTTGCATATTTTTGATCCTTTGTATATAAATGTTCGTGTCTTTCAATCATTTAGTGTCACTCATTTTTGGATCAACGTTTACTATTTCTAAGGAGAAGTTCAGACACAGACACAGACACACAGACACACAGACACACAGACACACACACACACAGACACAGACACGCATGCAGACATGCACACAGACACAAACACAGACACACACACACAGACACATATGTGGGAGTCCTTCATTTTACAAATGTATGCATGTTTGGAATGTCAAACGTGTTTTTTTCTTGTATATGAGAATGAAATCTAAGAACGATAGTGCCCATCACTGGAAGGTTGCAGTGCAGTGGAGAGTCAGAATTTGTACTTCCCGCACTGCAGTGAGATTTCAGAGTCGGTGTGCATATATAAGTTTCAGAGAGAGTGAGAGAGATTCAGAAGGACTTGCCCCACATTCATAAATTATTTATTTATTTTTTTAACATTTTCAGTTTCATATCTTTTGGGATTGATATTTTGGCATTTGAACATCTGAGTGTTCAAGATTATGCCATATATGTAATATGAGTGCATCTTAAGTCAGTGAACTATAAAAAGTTTGGGCACTTAGACATACCCAATATGAGATCAAATCACAATAATTAAAAAAAAATCAACTCTGAGATCACACTACAGTGAGGAAAGGGCAAATTCCTGATCCCAATTGTACTGCAGTCTCGCACTTCCAGATACCAACAATGCTTGAAAAGGAGACTTTAACTCTTTAGCGAGCAACTCAAGCTTTCAAACATACCCCAGAGAAAGGTGAATACTCAAGGTAACAGTGGTTTCTACCTTAGTATATGTCAATCCAAATTTTTTCTCATTCACTCTTGCTATTCCAGGACTTATATGAATAGGTCTCAGAATATCAAACGGTTACCCAAAGCCCATGGCACAGAAGGCCTGGCATAAGAGAGAGAGAGGGTTGGCATAATGGTTAAGTCAATGAACTATAAGACGTTTGGGCACTTAGACATACCCAATATGAGATCAAATCACAATAATTAAAAAAAAAAATCAACTCTGAGATCACACTACAGTGAGAAGAGAAAAGGTAAAGGGTTTGATTCTTACCTGTGATGCATGACCAGTCCTTAAAAAGGCCCCTGTGGTCATTAGCCTAGTACTAACCTATGAACCTATGTGATAATGCTTGAAGAGGGAAAGAATTCATAGGGCTATACTCCATGCTACATCATTAACTATGTGCTATTACCACTGAATTGTATTATTTAAATTGGACTTGAAACCTGGGAAAAACAAGAAAGGAGCATATGGATGAGGATTCCACCATTTTATCACACAACCTTTTCTCAGATAACCAAATATGTAACTTATCTTTATCATATGTTAAGCTCCCCATTCTAATATCTAGTGCACAGTTTCTTAGACTCTGGCACAGTAAGTCTACTTCAAACATAGAAAGGTAATCGATCCTCCCATAAAAATCAGGAAAGTTATATGAGCTTTCCCATATAAAGCAATTGTAAGCTACACTGCACAAAAAGCAGACAACAGACTGACTCCCTGAATTATTTACACACACACACACACACACACACACACACACACACACACACACACACACACACACACACACACACACACACACACCTCAAGTGGCCAAGATCTTGCCTAGTACATTACTTTTGTTATTGTACTACACTCTTACACGAGTGCTCATTGACTATTTCCATTCTATTTTACAAAAATTTAACAAACAATATATAAATACTTTTAAGTATAATTTTTGGACATCCTCATACTTTCCCTGAAACAAGACAGGCCACCTCACAATTCATGAAATGCAGATCTTGATTAATGAATTAATGATGCTTTGAATTTTCATGATTATTATACTAAATATCTTAAAACTGTCACACATTATTCAGTTTTTTTTGTCTTCTGCAAACAAACTAGCAATATCGGACCTAGTTGGAGCTTTTCTCCTCTGGTCTCCACTGAAAATGGGCCACAAGCGCAGTTGGACCAACCCGGTTAACAAATGTGAATAAATAAATAAATAAATAAATAGTTACTCTTGGGGCAGATGGCTTTTGCCACATAAAAGAGCAACACTGTGGTGCAGAATAGACATGATTAACTAAACAGGGACTTATTGTGTAAGTACACAGAAAGCTTCATTTAAATGAAGTAGGTGGGGCATAAAAGAAACACTATAAGTCTAGATAATAGAGGTTTTGAGTATAAGTAGGCAAATATAGCTGGAAATATGTGAAAAAGAGCAACGAAACATTGTCATCCCCACTGCAGAAAACTCACATGGATACATATGACACCTAGATCAGGTAGAGGAGGGTGCTGACAGTGGCTACATAGGTGATTTATGTGAAGGTCCTACCTAGGGCTGCCCAGCATGCTCGATACCTTACAGAGTTCATGAAGGGGGTGAAAAGTTAGGCTGATGAAAGCAGTAAAGGGGAATACCAGGCAGAGAAACATGCAATAGTAATGTAGTAAGATAAAGCAGGGATGGAGAAATGAAAAGCATGCATTTTTTAGAAAAAATAAATCACAATTTTTATATATGGAGACAGAAAGAGGCAGGAAGAGCGGAGGCTGAGAGATATGAAGGAGGAAAGTAGAGCAGGGCACACACAAGCAGACATATAAGACTAAAGATGAGTAGGAGAGGATGAGATACACAATGTGGGGAGACACACACACACACACACATACACACGCACACATGCACTCACACACACACGCACACATGCACTCACACACTCATACAAGGGATGTGTGTAGAGTGCCAAGTAGACAGTCTGCCAGCTGTATTTGGCCTACAGGGACATTACTGAAATTCAATAGGTGGTCACCCTGGGTGTATGTCATAGGTCACATCTACCTCTGCTGGGCAGATGGCATCGGCCAGTTAATATAGTGAGTTTGATACCTGACCTGTGGCTTATTGGCACACACTATTACATTCTTTCATCCTGCATTTAATTTATAATTACTTCCAGAGCTACTGAATTTATATTAATCTTTTATAGCATTTCACATTTGGGTTGAAGTATGACATGTCAGTACTGAAGTTAATCTTTGTTTTAACTGATCAAATTATGTCCGTTATATCTCTATCCATTTAAGATGAGGGCTTTTCTGTAGGTTCATAGGTGTGTACTAGGCTAATGACCACTAGGGCCTTTTTTATGTCTAGCCATGCACCCCAAATCTCTTACAAGTTCTGGTACCCTTGATAAGTGTAAGCAGACGCTTGGGAGATTTTACAAGCAGGGGCCTTAGAGATAAACCATTTACATGCTGCCTGTGTCCATTAGAGATATAGGTACCAAAACAGGGATGGATTTAATTTCTCATCCAATTGTCCAAGTTAAACTTGAATTGGGTTAGGGAGGAGCTCTGCTTTACATGGATGGGGAGCCTGTTCCAGAGAAGGGATAGTCTCTGGGATACATACCTATCTCTCTAGTGGTCCTATTTATATCACACTACTGTAGACATGTGATGATCAAAAGCTAGACTACTGTCTATGTGTGTCCCCAGGTCCCTGACTACTGGGTCAACTCTTAGGGGTGTATTGTCTATATGATAGTCATTAGAGGTGGATGACTTATCAAAGGATACAGTTATGCATTTCCTGGCCTTTGGCTTTAGTTCATGGCTCTGATACAAGTTATTTGTCTGTGTTAGCCCTTCATGGAGAACATTAGTGTTGGTAGGGGATTCTATTAACACTCCTAATTTGCAATCATCTGCAAATTTGGTCAGCCAGAAGCCATCCCTTGACATTGGCCTTGACTTCAGAGATGTAAATGCCAAAAGGAGATTCCCAGGACCAATCCCTGAGGGAAATTGCTTGTGTTTGGTCTCTGTAGAGGTGGACACCCCAATTCTAACATCCAGGGTCCTGTCTGTGACCCATCTGGCTATCCATCAGGTGACATAAGGTTTTATGCCTAATATTTTGAGTTTATCAACAATGCCTGAATTGGATATTGTGCCAAATCCCTTGGCCAGGTCAAGGTAGGCAGTGTGAACTGTTTTCCTTAATACATTGCTTTGGGTTACTTTCTAAAAGATGTCCACCAGGTTAAGTAGGCATGACCTTTGCTTGATTGTTGTCGGACCTTAGCAGAAAAGACATTACACTATGGATTGTGCAGCACTCTCCTGTATTTATGAGGACAAGATCCACAATGTTTGTGCCCCTGATCAGTGTACTGACAATCTGGTTGAGGGAATTTGTGTTTACAAAGCACAGAAATCTCTGCCCCTGCAAGTCTGATGTCATATATGATTTCAGTAACTCATGGAGTAATTAAAGTAACCCATGAATATTAGATAGTGAGTGTTTGCAACAAGCTTAAATCCATGTTATCGGTTTTCTGGGTCATAGAGGGGGACCTATGGCTTTCAAGGAAGCGGTATGGGATTTTCCCTATGGTTATTTGAATGTGGAGAAGCCTACATACATCATCCTGTTTTACCAGCCTTGAGGTATATTTATTTTTGAAAGTGTGGAAGGCATAATAGCTTTCCACTACTAGTGTGCTCTCTGTGGCTTTAAACCATATCTCGGTGACTACATAGATGTCAGTATTCTCTAGGGTGAGGAGAGCTTGTAGGGAGAGCTAGCACTGAGTAGTAGCATCTTTACGTTTTCTTGGTTTTGATTTGCTGTGTTGGAAGTACTTTCAGTTTGGCATTGCCTAAAAGGGCACTATAGGGGAGGACAATATTTTAGCTAATATCTGATAGCCAAGAGGGGAGAGGTGCAGATAATCCTTGGCAAAGCAGCACAGTCTGTTGACCATCTCCTTCCATGCTAACAAATATTACACCCCCTTAGCACCAGAAAATATTACACCCCCCACACACCAGAAAGTAAGAATTATTAAAGTCAGTCACCTTCTGTTTATATTGTGAAATTGTATTTTTTTCTGAACTGTCTCAGAAGTGCAGGAATTATGCTAAAATACTTAAGACACATCTTATAATTTGCCATGTCCAGCAAGCTTAGCTTCTCTTTCCTTCTGAATTTCCTACTGGGGACATGTCATGCAAATATTTCTATTTTTTTTTTCAAAAATATCTTATTGAACCAATAATTAGTACAAGTCAGATTAAGAAACATAACAGTTTCTTAGTCTGGGCGATGCAGTGGTACAGCAGTTATCATTGTTGCTTCGTAGCAAGAGGTTCTCTGATTCGATTCTTGGGTGGAGCGCCTTGTGTGTGGAGTCTGCATGTCCTCCCTTACATTCACGTGGGTTTCCTCTGGGTATGCTTGTTTTCTTCCACATTCCAAAGACATACATCTGGAGCATTTCTCCCTGGGCCTTCACCAAAAATAGGCTGTGCAAGGAAATGTGCACAGTTTGTCCTAGTCCATGTCTAAACTGAGAAAAAAATAAATTAGGGAAGAGTGCTAACATTAAGTTAATTTATAATACAGAGACTATTCTGGAAAATCGATCCTCAGGCTTGATGTGCAACAGGTTTGATGAGCTGCCGCCTGTGGGGCCTGTGAGGGCTACAGCACTTCTTGAGTTACAGAAGCTGGCAATCTTACTCATAGAACAAAATGCATGGTATGTACAGAACCAACATTTTTGGATAATGGTAAGAGAAGGAAATTAAACAGGTGTTAGAGAACATGCAAAAGAGGATCTAGGGCTAGAATCACTGCAGGGCTAAAAGCAAATCCCTACAGGCCTGCACTCCCATCCATCCTGCTGGCAAATGTTTGATCACTGGAAAGCAACATGGACTATATAAGGCTGGAATTATCTACACAGAACAAGGTGAGGAAATGCTGTGTACTTACTTTTACTGAGACTTGGCTAAACTCTAACATTAATGATAGTGCAGTCCATGTGGAGGGGCTATCACTTTTTAGAGCAGACAGAATACATTCTCTCAGTGGTAAGTTCAGAGGGAGAGGTGTCTGCATATACATCAATAACAACTGGTGTACCAGTTGTGAGACAGTATCTTCACACTGCTCAGATAATCTAAAGTTTTTGTCACTGAAATGCAGACCCTGTATACAGTCCTCCCAGTACTAATCCAAATGAGACAATGACCACATTATACCAGGCTATAAATGAACTGAAAAACTGGAATCCAGACTGTGTTCATATAATGGCAGGTGACTTTAATCAGGCCAACTTGAAAATGGTTCTTCCCCACTATTTCCAATATGTGGACTTTGCAACAAGGGGGGAGAGCACACTGGACAAGGTATGCAGCAATGTTAAGCTGGCATTTAATGCAGTGCCTCACCCATGCCTGGGAAACTCTGACCACCTCTCCATATAGTTACTACCAGCATATAAAACATTGCTAACTGGAGGGAGACCAACAGTGAAACTACAGAGAGTATGGGCAGAGGTTGCAGTCTCAGCACTCCAAGACTGTTTTGAGAGCATACACTGGAGCATATTCAAGGAGGCGGCTACTGAGAACCAGTGTATCAACCTGGAGGAGTACACTGAGGCTGTGATGGGCTACATCTCGAAATGTGTGGATAATGTGACAATTACCAAAATCATCATCACACGAGCCAACCAAAAACCCTGGTAGACAAGAGAGATGTATGAGCTACTGAAAGCAAAGAATGCAGCCTTCAGGTCTGGAGACAGGGAAGCTCTCAGAACAGCCAGAGCAAATCTGAAGAAGGGAGTGAGAGAAGCAAAATGCAGAGAACATAACACTAATGGAACACTAATACAAAGAAGTCAAGAAAGCGCACCAGAGATTGCACTTTTTGAGAAGGCTGAGGGAAGCAAATCTCACATTGACAGTTCTCACTACTTTCTACAGAAGTAATATAGAAAATATCCTGATGAACAACCTCATAGTATGACATGGAAGCTGCTCTACTTCCGAGCACAAATCCCTCCAGAGAGTGGTGAAGACAGCAGAGGATCATCAAGACCACCTATCCACGACTTGTACTTATCCAAATGTCTCAACAGAGCTAGAGGAGTAATTAAAGATTGCACTCACCCTGCTTACAGACTGTTCCTGCATCTATCATCTGGAAAGTGCCTCTGAAGCATACGTTGCAGAACTACGAGATTCAGGAACAGCTTCTTCCCTAATGTCATCAGGCTGCTGAATTCTAGTAACAACTATGCTCTATGATGGCCATCTGGGTCAGTAGAAACTGCAGTTGCTTGTCTCATATTGTGCATTAATCCTGGTTACCAGTCTCATCTAATACTTAGTGCAATATTCACCATGACTGCCATCTAGAGCAGTAGCAATGCAGTAAAATATCTCTTCTTCATTGCAATACATGCTACAAATTCTTAAATTAACCATAGTGCAATACTCCACGGTCTATAGTGCAATACTGTAATGTTCACAGTGCAATACTCAAATGTCTCTTTCAGTGCAAGGATCGATGCAATGTCTTAACCAAGTACCTGTGCACTACTAAAGTCTCATGCAAGTAAGTGTTCACTGTGAAGTGTTAAAATGTGTTTTTAATTATGTGCAGAGTTAGTCTACCTGCATGTCCGTGATGTAATAGCTAGGTGTTATATGTGTAAATGTCTGTGAAAATAGTGTATATGTTGTTGGCACACTGAGTCTGGAGACACAGAATTTCATTCAGTTTTTGCACTTGTGTGATTTCTGGATGACAATAAAGTTTACTTTGACATAAAGCAAGCATTACCACTAAGCTGGTCTACTGAAGATGAAGGCTTGTATTCTCATATACACATTTCTGAATCATGAGTCACGCAATATGGCACTGCATCAGGGAACCTAACATATCCCATGCTTGGAGTGCTAGCGAAGACTTCACATGCCATGTGCTAAACAGAACATGTACTGCTTGCTGTGCTACGCATGTTTAGCACAGTATACTCAGGAAGCAGTTCACAGACATCAGCACTATCTGGACTGATTTAAATAGCTATCTCATTAAGAAGTCCTTGTTAGTGCAATAAACAACTCAGACACCATCTTGCACAAGAGTGCCTTCAAATATTTGAGCCAAGGTTATTGCAGTTTCTGTAAAAATGTTATTGATATGGAGCATTAGAAACAATTGTATGTCTTCTCTCTTCATGAGCAAATTCTCCCCAAAATGATAGTTTGATAATACAAAATAAGGGGAAAATATACCTATTGCCTATATTTGCCTTTTACTTCTTTCTACAAGGTTAGATGAATAAGCATGATAGATATAGTTAATTGTGTTTTCCTGCAAATGCAAGTAAGTAATTGTTTAATTTCAGAATCAGTTTATCTCACATATTTATGTTGCATAGCAAAACATTTTTTTCTTTATGTCATACAAAATGCCAGGACAACACAACAATAAACAGGTAGTATAAAAGTGCCACATACATAGGTTCATAGGCCCATAAATGACTACAATGCTAATGACCCCAGGAGGCCTTTTTAAGCCTAGCCATGCTTTCCAAATGTATCTGACAAATTTAGAAAAACTAGTGTTATTTTTAAAATGGTGCATTTATGCTGGGCATAGCTGGTCAAGCATTTAAAGGCTACCTCTGTTTACTGTCTACTAGAGACATAGGTGCCAGATCAGTGTTAAATTTCTGATTTCAAACCCACTTGTCCAAGTTATGCTTGAATTGGTTTAGGGAATAACTTCAAAAGTGAAATGTCTGTTTCAGAGAAGCAGTAGTTTCTAAGATACGTAGCTGTCCCTCTAACAGGCCCTGTTTACGTTGTAGATGGGGGTGTAGGTCCCAAGAATGGGAAATTCCTATGCTATTTGTTTTGCAGATGTGCAAGTTGTCCATCAGAGTGGGGTCAGAGGATGCTTTGGAGACCAGGCATAGATCTCCTGTTGGCAATCTGTAGGAGTCTGCGTGCAGGGATAGGGCTTTGAGGCTGTCTCTGTAAGGCATGTTGTTTAGGACATTATTCTTTTTGAGGATGCTCAAGCTGTTGTTTATGCCTGTTCAGTGACTGGTCTGATAAGGGCTGAGTACAGTGGAACAAGAACATCCTTGGACCTAAATGCCATACCCTTAATTTTAAGTTGCACAATATAAAATTATTTCCTTACTACTGCAGACACCTGATAGTCAAAGTCTCAGTTACTGTCTACATGTGTTTGCAAATCCCTGAACACTGGATTTACTCTTAGGGATGTATTATCAATGTGATAGTTTCCAGGGTAGCCATCTTCCCAAAGAATAATATTATGCATTTCTTATCACAGATTTAGACTGTGGCACTGGCACCAGTTATTAGTCTGTGTCAGGCTTCCTGGAGGGTATTTGTGTCATTGTATGACTGTCCCTAGTTTGCAATCATCTGCAAACTTGGTCAGCCAGAGGCCCTTGACACTGGCCTTGATTTCAGAGAAGTAAATGCCAAAAAGAAGCATCCTCAGCACCAAGCCTTGAGAGACTCAACTAGTGTCTGACCTCTTTGTGGAGGCAGACTTTCGTATCCTTACTTCTTGGGCCCTCTATGAGCCAGCTGGCTATCCAGTGGGTGACACATGGGTTTATACCTAATTTTGTGAGTTTGTCTACAGTTCCAGAGTGTGGTACTGTATCAAATGCTTTGGCCAGGTCAATATAAGCAGTATGCATCACTTTGCCCTCATTCATTGCTTTGGTAACCTTCTTGAAGAAGTCCACCAGGCTGAGTAGGCCCTGACAAAACCAACTGGGTTGGATATAGTGTCAAAAGGTTTCCTATGTCATTCTTTATCACTTCCATGATAATTCTTTCCAGGGCTTTGTATATGAGACTAGTCATAATTAGGTGTCTGTAGTTACCTGGGTCTGTAGCTGGCCTGCCCTTGTGCAGAGGGATGACAGTTGCAGTCCTCCATTCACTTGGCATGAAGCCTGTCTGAAGGTTGTGGTTAAATAGTGATTCTAGTGATCCTGATACATTTCATGCTATTAGAAAAGAATCCGTGGATATTATTGGAGTCCATTGAGTGAGTGTTCTTGGCCTTGAAAAGTGCATGGGGGACCTCTTCCCTAGTGATAGTTAGGGGAGTTATGGTCAATAGTATTTCCTGAGGGGGGTCTGGGGAAAAGAAGTGTGTAAAATTGGAGCTAAATTTGTCCATCAGTAGATTTGCTATATCTTCTGGCTAGGTATAGGTGGCTCCATTTACAGTTAGTTCAGCACATTGTTGTTTGCTGTTGTCTATTGCTTTTAAGGTTGCAGACATAGCTAATGAATGCTTTGTGATTGTCCTTGGCCTGGGAAGGTATGGTTACCTCTAATATGGCTTTGTTAGTCTTGATTATTTCTCTGAACTGCTGGTTTAGATTGATGAGGGAATTTTACCCTTGCTGGGCATTGCACTTCCTAATTTTGCCACAATTTCCTTTCTTTTGTTATACAACCTATTGATGTTGGGATTCTACCAGGGTTGCTTGTTTTCTGAGTTTGTGCAGTAGTTAAATTTTTTGTTAGTTATACACAAGACATTAATAGTATAAAAGAGGTTTTAAATAGAATTGGAATTTACTCTTACTTGATTCACAACTTCGAGATATAGTTGGGAAGGAGCCTTGTTTTAGATATAGGAATAAGTTAAACTTATACAGACTTCTTTGTTACCCCCGGTTATCTACCCAGATTAATGGACACACCATCAACACTTTGGGTACTGTTCCATGTAACAATTGTAATTTTTGTAGTTTTTTTGGATACGAGTTCTCAGTTTATCTATCCACTTACCTCTTATTGTTTCAAGTTTAAACTTAGTGCTGATTGTAACACTTCACATGTCATTTACTTAGCTAAGTGCACTGCCTGCCAAGCATTTTATGTAGCAAGACGGATAGATGTTTACGAGCTAAGGTTAGGGAACAGCTCTATCACATACGTATACAATCCCCATGCAGTGCACTTGCTAAACATATTATAGAGAATGACAATACACATTCCTTTGCATTTTTAGTATTACAAATTAATCACCCAGGTATTAGGGGAGGGGATACAAGTAATTACACTGAGAGGCTGGAATTACAATGGATTATCAGACTTAGAGCAGGAGCAAACCGTAGACCAGGTTTGAATGACAAAATCCCATTGAAACCTGTTCTTAAGAATAGGAGATTAATTGTGAAATTAATATATTTTAATGTTTTATTTTTAGTTAATTTTTATATTTGCTCATATTTATAGATTTAGACATGTTTATTTATATATATTGTTTATGTATAAAGTTTTTCACCATGAACAGGAAGTCATGGCAGTTCAATTTCCTTATATAATGTCAGCTGTTTCCTTTGAATGATTGTTTTTATGGTTTGAAGAAGCCCTAACAGGGTGAAAGCACTAACATATAAATAGCTTGGATTTTACTTGAACCTGGACTGGACTCATTGCTTGAATAAGCTTTTCCACTTGCTGTTTGACTCATTGCTTGAATAAGCTTTTCCGTCTGCTGTTTGAATAAATTATAGCAGCTGCTGAATTTATGCTGACTTGCCTTGCCAGCCTCGGTTTGCTCCTGTGCTTCTTTTTTGGATTTATTACTTATTTTATAAGTAACAGGAGCATTTGGACCGTGGTAACATTTATTTTTATAGTATATTCCTCTGAACTGCTTGTTTAGACTGATGAGGGAATGTTCCCCTTGCTGGGCAATGCACTTCCTAATTTTGCCATGATTTCCTTCCTTTTGTTATACAACCTATTCATAGGTTCATAGGTTCATACTAGGCTATCTGCCCGAGGGCATTTATAAGCCTAGCCCATAGTTTTGTGGCTTACGCCACCCCTTTAGTTTGGAGAAACTATGCCCATTATTTTGCTGTGCCTCTGTCAAGCAGTGACACTGAGGTAACCCCTGGGGTGTATCTGCGATCTCCCATCCATTGGTTGATGTTGGGATTCCACCAGGGTTGCTTGTGTTTTGAGTTTATGCTTATTCTGGATAGGTAAAGCTGTCTCTATGCAGACCTTAACATGATTGGATAGGGCTTCTATGAACAATTCCCCATAAGCAGTGGTGTTCTCAGGGTTTTTTTTGGGGGGGCTTTACATTTTTCCAGGGTGTTACTTAATAGTAGTAAGTTTATCTTAGAATAATTTCTAAAAGTTCCAGGGTTAGCTGGGGTACTGGGTTTTAATTTTTATTTCAAAGGAGACAACTATATGGCCCAACTTGACCAGTAAAAATATTACACTGAGGGGGTTTAAAGTCTCCAGTGTTTGTGTGGACCAGGTCATGGATGTTTGCACCCCTTGTGGGTGTATGGACTAGCTGGTTCACAGTGTTTGTGTTTATGTTTACATAGTCAAGGAATATCTGGGCCTGCATGTTTGGGGTCATGTAAGATTTCTAGTTTCTAGTGGGATAGTTAAAGTCGCCCATGAATATGGCGATGGGTTGAATGGGGAGTAGCTCTAGTACATTTATGTATGCTTTAGGGGAACCTATAGCTTGCAAGGATATATTATGGGACTTTGCCTATTGAAATTTGGATGTGCAGAATCTCAAGCATGTTGTACTTTTTGACCAGCCATGAAGTGTGTTAGTTTTTTATGTAAATTGAAACACCTACACATTTTGCCCCTCCTATGCTGTAACTGGTCTAAATGTATGGAAGGCATTATAGCCCTGCACTGATGAAGAGGTCTCCATGGCGTTAACCATGCCTCATTAACTGCACAGATGTCTACATTCTCCAGGGTGAGGAGAGCTTGCAGGAGTGGATATTTGTTTTTTGTTTAAATTCCTGACAATAAGCAGTAACACCTTTAGATGTTCTTGGGTTAGTGTTTCTGTCTTGCAAGGTTTATCAGTTTGGCAATGCCTAAAACAGGCACTATGGTGTGGACAAACCTTGAGCCAATATTTGAAAGCCTAGAAGGGACAGGTGCAGACCATCCCTGCAAAGCAGCATGGTCCGTCAACCATATGTGTTTTACCTGTTTAAAATGTGTATCTCAAAACAGTGCTTCTAGTTGGTCATCACCACTACACTACCCTTATAAATTTTGTATAGGTGCTTTTGAAACCTTATATGTATTAAGAAGGTACCATTATTTTATATGAGTATGTACCCTGAATGTATTTTTAAGTATTCTGTGACTGTTGTTTATATAATTTTGATCTCACTGAGGAGCTTTTCCCCAGGTCTCTGCTGAAAATAAGCCATTAGCTCAGTCGGACTAACCTGGTCAACTAATGTAAAATAAAATAAAATAAAATAAATAAAATATCATAAGAGATTATTAGGCTATCGATCTGGAGGTCATTTTAATCCTAGCCGTTTCATCCCAATGTAATACCATAGAAATGCTAGTCAATACCCAAGATTGCATTTAGTGATGACTGTCCATGTGCAGGAGGGTTGTGGGCTCTATCCCCAGTAAGAATTTATGGTGCTCCATCCACTTGTCCAGGTTCCCCTTTAACAGTGTCATAGAGGTGCTCTGTTTCACCTGAACTGGTAGCCTGTTCCAAAGACTAGGCAGTCGGTGGGAGATAAATCTGTCCTTCCAGCATGTCCTGTTTAAGTTGCAGGCCATATTTAGGTCCCTGGAATGGGTAGTCCTAGTCCCATTTGATTTACAGATATGCAGCAAGTTCATTAGGTTTGGGTCTTGGATTGCACTGTAGGCCAGGCATAAGTGTCTCCTAAGAAGTCTATATGATACAAACTATATTGACAAGGACTTTAGTCAGTCTGTGTAAGGCACATGCTGGAGCCCCTTGATCTTCTTTGTTAGAAACCTCTGATGTCTCTCTAACTGCTGCAGGTGCTTAGTATGGTACATGACAAATGGGGAGTTATACTCAGTTATGGGCCAGATAAGTGCCAAGTGTGAGGGGTTATAACTTATTTTGCTCTTGAGGTGAAGCCTTTATTAATCAAGTGTGCTTCATAGAAGGCTTTCCTTACTACAGTAGACACATGGTGGTTGAAGTTAACGTTGCAGTCAACTTGTGATCCCAGGTCTCTTACCACTTCATGGGTACTTAGGGTATTGTTATTTATTTGCTAGTGTGAGGGGGCATTGTTTGTGCTGAAGAGAATGATGCTTTTCTTTGCATTCAGTTTGAGACCGTGACTGACACCAGTCATTGATTTGCAGGAGACCCACCTAGAGTATACTGACATCATCTGGGATTTCAATGATTGCACCTAGTTTACATTCAGTTTGCTAAGCTTATTGGTAACGCCCAAGTGAGGAATTGTGTTGAAAGCCTTTGACAGGTCGAGGTATGCTGTGTGCACAGATTTGCTCTTATCAATGGCCTTGGTCACATTTTCAAAAAAATCCACCAGATTTAACATGCTGAATCTGCCCTTCACAAAGCTGAATTGGGTAGGATCCAGGGTTTTGATGTCACCTATGTCTTTATTTATGAGGTCCACAATGATACTTTCCATGGCCTTACAGATGAGGCTGGTCAGGGTTATGGGTCTGTAATTCTTCAGGTCTGTTCCTAGGCCACCTTTGTGGAAGAGAATAACTGTAGCTACTCTCCATTCTGCAGGAACAAAGCCTGTGGTTAGGCTATGATTGAAAAGGGTACTTAGTGGTAATGATAGTTCATGTTTTAGCCTGTTTAGAAGACAGCCTGGGATATTATCTGGTCCCATAAAGGCTGTGTTTTTTTGCCTTGGATAAGGCTTTGAGGACCTGCTCTTCAGATATGTAGGGTGGGGGAGTTTGGGGGAAGGCTTGTTGTAAGTTAGGAGGGGATAAGGGAGTGAGATTTTCAGCAAACCTATCCACTAGCAGGTTTGCTATCTCTGTGGGGTCAGAGTGTGTGTGATAGTATTGGCCACTAGTTCTGCACATGGTTGGGTCCTACCCTTTAGGTTATGTACATAGCTGTAAAAGGCCTTATGGTTATCCTTGGCTGTTCTTGCTAAGTTTTTCTCAAAAGGAACCATTGGAGGAATTGACAAGTTGTCATATTTGCCTGTTGAGGCTGAGGAGGGTGCTTTTCCATTCTTGGAGCCTTGCCTTTGTTTTCTTGGACAGCAACTTTCTGCATTTATTGTAAAGTGTGTTGATACTGGATGCCCACCATGGCAGCTTGTGTTTACTTGGGGCTCTGGCTTATATTCATTCCTGGTATGGCCAAGTTTATACACGTATGCAAGTGATTGTACAGGGCTTTAGTGTAAGCTTCATCATACTTACCACTTTCAGCTTGGGGTGGGGCTTGGAATGCATTTATCCCTTCACCTAGGGGGGTATAGTTTGCATTGGTGAAGTTTTTTAGTGTGATTTTACCTTGTGAGTTCTGGTGTTATTGCCAGCTTCAAGGTGACTGATTTGTGGTCAGTTTTAACTAACAAGGGTCTGACAGTTGCAGCAGCGCATCTGTTTGACATGTTGGTGAGGACCAGCTCAGAATGTTTGTTCCAACTGTTGGGAACTGGACAATTTTTTTCCAGGGCATTTGAATTAACAAAGTCAAGGAACTTTTGCTAGTGAGTTAGGGCTAGAGTAGGTTTCCCAGTTGATGGTGGTATAATTGAAATCCCCCATAACCAGTGTGTTCAGTAAAATGTGGGTTGTCTTCAGTTTGGTCAAGTAGGCTTCATGGGCACCCTAACCCATGGAGGTGGATTTATAACTGGCTATGACTTGAATGGGGGTCTTACCCACCGTAATTTGGACTTGGAGTAACTCCATGGATTTTCCCAGTCTAACTAGATGGGAGGTGAATTTATCTCTAATATAGATTGAAACACTGGCTCCTTTGGTTTTCGCATGATCATTTTGCAGTCTAATGGTGTGAAATGCATTGTAGCCTTGCAAGGCTGGGGTACTGTCTGAGGCTTTGAACCAGTTTCTATGACTGCACTGACATCTACATCTTCTAGTGATAGAATTGCTTCCAGTGAGTACAGTTTTTGGTTTAAGCTCCTAGCATTTAGTAACATGACCATTTTTGATCTGATTGGTTAATTTGGCAATGGTGTTTTCAAGACTTTGCTAAAAAAGGCACTAATTTGGCAATGGTGTTTTCGAGACTTTGCTAAAAAAGGCACTATGGAGGAGGCAAGAGCCTTTGCCTGCAGCCAAAAGTCTAGACGTGCCAGGTGCAAACCGTCTCTGGCAAAGCAGTGAGGTTTATCAACCATGGCTTCCCAGGCTGACAGGAACTGGATCCCCTTTGAATGACACCAAAAACTGAGCCAATTATTGAAATCAATCATTTTTGTTTATACTATGGCATCATTCTAGGTGAGGATAGTATGCTGCTTAAGGCTAGGAACATACTTGCCTGGGATGCATACTCAGACAGCTTAACCATGTCTCTCTTGATATAGCCCTGTGAGGTACATCTCAGGTCATTCACGCCAACATGAACTATGACAGAGTCATAATAGTACTTGTTGCTAGAACTGAGTGCATACGTGAGCTGACGAATCCTGGCACTGGACAGGCAGCTGACCGTGACTTTCTACTTGTCCATCCTAGTGAGTGGGACATCAATGTGTCTCACTATTGAGTCTCCAATGACAAGAAACTTTGTTTATTGAGTGTTACGCCTTACTGGCTTGGTGGGTAAGACACTGGTGTTGCTATGTGTCATGGGTGCTGTGGGGACTGTGTTAGTTGTAACAGTCTTGTGTTTTGGAGGTCTCTGGTGTTTCAGTAAGTTTTTTCAAGAGAACCTCTGTATATGTGGATTTATGGGTTTGATGTACACTAAGTGGATGAGTAGTAGCACTATGTGCATATGTAGTGGTAGGTGAGTTGATAACCTTCTCCGTGTTACTGTTTTGAATGAGAGAGTGGATGGATTTTAGATTATTGGTATAAATACATCTCTTAATCTGTACTAAAGTGTATTAATAGAGAGTTGTCTGTGTACATGAGGCAATTGCTACACTTCCTCAAGAGACCCAAGTTAACAAGCCTGGCAGGAATAATAAGGGTAGTCCAACTGTCCTTAATGCTAGGTTAAAGACTGTTGTTACTAGGGGTGACTATTTAGAATCAATCACGGAGGAGCTCAGTGGATGGATATTTCTGCCTGGGTTTTAAGGAAAATTTGTTGAATTTAACTGTCCGGTATTGGATCACAACTGTGTGGCAGTGAGCTGTGCAAAGAAGCAGAAACCTGCTCAAGTGCAGGGCCTAAACACAAAAAGCTAAAAACTTGAAAAAAACTTTAAATAGATTCAAAAGGACCAATGAGGATGCTTATTCCAAGCCCTAGACTGGCCTCCCTTTACCAGACAGGTTCCAAGCAGCACAATTCTCTACAGATAGTGCAGATAGGCCCCTTTCCAATACAAGATGGCCTAGAAAATGTGCTCAGAACAAACAGTTCCAGAAGCAGCAAGCCTGCATCTGGACTATGCTGCACCAACTAGCTACCTTAGTTTCAGCGGGAAACACTACAGAATGTTTAAAATAGGAGAAGAGTAGCAGTGAGACACTAAAAGATTTTAAAACAGCAGAAAATCAGCAAGTAGGCTCTAAAGAATGGTTTAAACAGTTAACAGATCAGTTATTTAAACACTGCTTGGCAGGAAAACCAGAACAAGCAGAACAGATAGCTTAAAAACAGTGAAAAATACCAGTAAATACTCAATAAACAGTGAAACTAACAAAAAAAACAGCAATAATATTTGATTTAGCAGGCACAATAAAGCAGGCATTTGCAGTACAACAGTGTAGTTTAGTATACAGTGAATAAATACAGTATAAGATCCTCCCAGGGTTACAAATATTGTACCTCCTTTGAATGATACCAAAAAGTAATCAAAGTATTAAAATAAATCATCTTCTGTTAATATTGTGGTGTCATTTTTGGAGAAGGTAGAATGCTGCTGAATGTTAGGCTCATATTGGCGTGGGACATACAGTCCGAGAGCTCCATCATGTCTCTCTCATATAGCGTACAGAGCTACATCTCAGTTTGTTTACATCCACATGGACTATGACTGAGTAATACAGGTACTTGTGGTTCATGAAACCTGAGTATGTGTGTGATATAGCAGATCCTGGCCCCTAATAGGTAACTGACTCTCTCCTTACTCTCTCCTTATCAGCCTGGTAAGAGGGACATCTTTGTGTTGAACAAGGGAGTCTCCTACAACCAATACATTGGGTTATGTGGTGGTTTGCCTTATGGGCTTGTAAGCTGAGATACCATGAGATGTGGCTGTATGTGTTGTGGTAGGTGTTGTTTTGGCAGAGTGCTTTTGTGGTGAGAAAACTTGTAAGTGCAATGTCTGGGAGGCTACTGGGGTTTAGGAAGATTACATTTAAGAGCCTCAGCATATGTGGGTCTACTTGCCTGGTGCATACTATGCATCATGAGTGTAGCGTGTGTGCTTTTGGCACCCTGTTTGTTATAAGTGCTAGTAAGTCAGAATTTTGCCTCCAGTGATATTGTGTCACTACACTTCTCACATAATTTGTCAGTTTCAAAATAACATGGCTGTTAATAAGCATGAAACAATTGCTAAATTGCCTCAGGACACCCATCTCCACCAATCTGACTGCATAGATAGTAGGGACGTGCACATCCATAACTACAGGTCCATATTATGTGATCTACAAAGGGATGGTACAAGAGAGATTTACTGCTGGCTATCTTGGGTGTTGTAACAGATGAAACTACAGTCAAGGCTAAACTTTGCTCCTTCTCTCACCAGAAGCAAAAGACCGTCACTGGTCCCAACCTGTTTTATGAGACGTAGTATTAACCCAGATGCTTATGGGTTCAATGTAGTTGCTATTTTCCTCTCTTAGTGGACACCCCAGATATAACCTAGAACAGTTGGATGCAACAGAATCCCAAGCTGCACAAAAGCTGTGAAGAAGTTCTCAACAAAATTGCAACAAGATCACTCGGGGAAGTCCCATACACACTGCCAGACACTAACAGACCTCTTATCAGGACAAAAGCATTAGCACTAATTCCAAGTTGGCTCATAAGAAGCAATTTTCAGGCTTTCCAGTGATTACTAAGCTATAGAAATGATCAGGAGCAAAACAGAAGCAATAATCCCAAGATAATTCCTGAGAAGAAGCTCCAAGGCTCACCAGTGATTGGTAGCCTAATCTCAGGTATTAAAAACTGTAAAAGTAAGATGGGAAAAAGGATTAATACTCCAAAATTTGCAGTGTGTACAAAGTGGGTGGGATGGTATGAAACAGAAAAAGAGTGTAAGGGTGAAAATCTTCCCAGTTCATATGTGTCCAATAGAATAAGCAGATGAAATGAGACTGGGAGGAATGTCAAAAGTATAATTTATAGTAGGGGTAGGCAGCTTAAAAGCCACTCAACACTTCAACAAAATAATAATGACGTTAAATACTTGGAGCTAAATAACAATTCCTGTTTCAGAGCTCCACCCTCTAGTTAGCTGGATTATATTTCTTTTCAGTCAGTGAATGGAAAGGAATTATTTCCTAATTGACCATAGTGAAGAACTTCTAACACTCCAAGAAAAAAAAAATTTTGAGGTAAAGCAACATTTAAAATAAAGCAGACTTTAAAATTAAACAAACTGTAGTATAAAAGAAAAAAATGAAAGATTAATGGAAGTATCCAAACCTTAAATGAATAAATCTAAATCAAAAATCAAGTGCAGATGACAAGAGTAGTTACCCAGCACTTCAGCTAAATAATAATGTATCCACAAAGAAGCTGACACAGACACGACCACAGTATCCAGTTTCAGAAACTTTACTATGCGCACAAAACACAAGCGCTTTCACTACATTAGCTTCATCAGGTGTATAAACAGCACAATAAAACACAGCACTTAAATAACACTAAAATCATAGCCACATGATACACCCCAATCAAAATTTAAAGGTACATAACATACAATTCATAAAAGTATATAAACAGATTTTTTATTGCATAAAAATTCAAACACATTTGCCCTAAAAACCATAACCCACTGACAAACTCAAAAGTATCCCCTGAGAGGTCTAGTTTTAAGCCGGGGTCTAAGGGGTACGGACTCATTGAGGCCATGCCCCAAATCCCCTCTCATTCTGACAATCCAGGTAGATTCCAAATCTTCAGTTTTATTGCACATATCACCTAGCCTAACGCTCTCTACTATTCTGCCAATAACCAAAAATTTAAAACATATGCGTAGAATCAGTACTTATAACATGCTTGGCAAGTGCATTAACCTTATTCTGCCTACTTATATTATATATGTGTTCCCTTATACATTCTTTAAGTGTTCTGTTGGTCTTCCCTATATAGAACTTCATACATTGTTCACAATGAGTAAGATATACAACATGCTTAGTATAGCATGTAGCATGTACCTTGAATGTATATGTTTTTTTTCTGGTCAGGATGGTAAAATTCAGCACTGTTATCAATATAGGCACAAAAGTTACAGTGGCCACATAGTCTAGTACCAAAATCACTGTCCCGGATTGAAGTCTCCCTAGGATAGCATAATCTTCTTTTTAGACAATTAGTATTCCTAAACTGGATTTTGGGTTCATCATCAATAAACCTTGCTATCTCAGGATTGGTAATCAAAACTTTCCAGTGCTTTTGAATAATACCAACATATCGAGAAACATCACTGGTGTAATTCAACGGAATTCTTAACTTCATATCTTTACCATGACCACCTTTTCTCTTGTCTATCTTTGCCCTTCCATCCGACAAATAGGGTTTAGCCTGGGCATGCCTCAAAGCTACCACCTTATTGACATTTGTAGAGATGAACTGTTCATTATGTCGTCTCTCTCTCAAATTATCGACAGTTGCATCTACCTGTGCATGAAAATCCTCCTGCCTAACATTCAGCCTCGATGCTCTATAAATTTGATTACATATCACATTTCTGAATACATATGGAGGATGTAGACTGTCTCTATGCAGCAAGTGGTTCACATAGCATTCTTTCCTATGAAGCTTAGTAAAAAGTTCTCCATCATCATTCCTTGTAACCACCACATCCAAAACTCAATCTCATGGGGTGCTGATTTAAATGTAAATTTAAAAAAAAGTACTAGCATTAACATATTCTTGAAACTTTGAAAAAGTTTCAGCGTCACCCCCCCCCCACACACACACACACACAAAATAAAAATGTCATCTACAAACCTACAGAAAAAAAGAATGTGACTGCTAAATGGTCCATTCAATACATGGTCCATTGTCCGAATTACTATGACTGCATTGGCGTAGCTATTGGCACAAGGTGTGCCCATAGCTACGCCATTGCATTGTTTGTATGCCTGTTGGCCAAACAGAAAAACATTGTGCTAAAGCACAATTTCTAATAATTTTACAATAAAATTAACCATGTGTTCACCATAGCCAGCATACTGCTTTAAGAATGTAGTGACACTAACAATACCCTCAGTATTGGGTATTACCGTAAACAAAGAAATTACATCCATGGTGACTAGCAGAAAATCTTCACAAGCACTCATAGAGACATAGCTGTATACATCATTCAAAAAGTGCTCACTGTCTCTCAATACATGCTTCAAGTTATCCAACACAGGCCTTAAATGCTTCTCTATAAATATCGAAGCAGGTTCAGTGCACCAATTCCTACCCGAGACAATAGGTCTCATGCGTGGGTCCACACTGTTCTTATGCAATTTTGGTAATCCCTGTATAAATGGAGCTGTAGGTTTATCAACAAACAAATAACTAAAAAGCTTATTGTCTATCAAATTCAGTTCCAAGAGACACTGGATCAATATATACACGTCACAGTACTATTCACCTGTGCATGGGATATACGCTCATAGAATTCCTCGTCATTAAGCATGTCAATCATCTTGTTCACATATCTGGCCTTGTCCAACACTACAATAGGCCCGCCTTTATCGGCAGGCCTAATGGCTATGTCAATATTATTTTCTAGACTTCTAAGGGCCTCATTCTCATTTTTAGTTAAGTTAAAATGTTTCTTTTCACCATATGAAGCTGTTTTGTCAAACTTCATATCATATATGTCTTGTATGCACAACCTTTCAAATGCTGTCACTAAAGAATTTGGTTTAGGTATAAAACTACTTGGTTTTGAAAAAACACTATTATTGACATCAGTTACATCATTATTCACATCATTGTACAACAATTTAAGTATTAAATTTCTTGCAAACATTCTTACTGGCAGGTATAAAAGATAGACCTTTCTGCAGCACATTAAATTCATACTCTGATAGCACATAACTAGAAAGGTTCCATACGAGTCCTTTTTGCATTCAGAAGTGCTCTCTTTATGGTGTTCTGGTTGTTTATGTTGCCATCCAGCTTCCTTTTGTTTCGACTTCGACTTCTCCCTCTCTGCTGCTCCCTGATGAACTTGTTATTCTGCTCTTTCACCAGTAACAGAAAATGGAGGTCGTACTGCCCAAAAGAATTTCCAGAAGCAGAGCTGTTACCTGCTGGTTCCGCCATTGCAATAATGTCCTTACCCCATACAAAGTCTCTGTGGACCTGTGCTGTGGTCACAATAACCTTTTTCCAAGCTCCAAAATTTCTATTAGGAGCTGCAGTATTGTCTGATGTTTGTGATGCATCATTCTCACTTGTTCATCTCACATGAGTGATGCTCTGCATCTCCGATCTAGTAATACTGCCATCTACAGTCAATGTTGCACCTAATAATAATGTAGCTAAATAATAGATCCTATTTCTCAACTCCACCCACTAATTAGCTAGGTTAACAAGTCAGGTCATCTCACAATATCTGCAAAACTAAACTTAAACAAGAAGTCAAGAATGTTTCAGCCCTTGTATACTTAAGCAATAATCCATGACTTTTTGTGGGTAACACATGATTTACCCATGGCTGGCATGGTTTGATCATGAGGGGGAAGTCCAACTGATTAAACCAAGCCAACTGTGGGTAAATCCTGCATTACCTACATGCAGGAGTAGATTATTGTTATTATACAATTATTTTATTTAAGAAAAAAATCATACCTTTCCTAAATAATGTCATTGTATTAAAAGTCTTTAGTGCTCTTCTGCCAACTTCTGGTAGTTGACGGACACTCAGATGATGTACTCCACTTGCCCTGTATGTATACTGGAACAGCTACAAAGAATGCTGTTGCTTTGCCCCCACCCCCACCCCCCCAGCTAATTTTTGAGGACTGAAGAAGTCATTAAATGAGTTGCCATGGAACTGATTGCACAATTCCCGCTATGGAAAGATGAGTTTATTTAAAATACATATATATATATATATATATATATATATATATATATATATATATATATTATAAAAAAAATGTTTGAATTCAAAGCCCCCAGCGCAGGGATCTACTCAGCACACGCAGGAACACACCCCCTCTAATGAATGTAACTGTTGTCAATACATTCTCACAGGAGACAAATGTATGATAGGCAAAAAGAAAAAAGCAATCTGCTTTAAAGAAAAATATGATTGCAACAGCACTAATATTGTGTACCTTAGCAAATGTGCCCATTGTGAGTGTTTCTATATTGGAATGACCACTGGCAAACTAAAAGACAGGATTAAAGAACACTATCAAGCTGTAAGAAGAAATTACAACACTAACGCGCTAGCAAGACATGCGCCCTACTGCAGACTACCTGCTAAATTTCTCTTCCTTGTCTTAGAGAAGATAATAACTTTTAGCGATGAATCCGGCACCCCACTTGAAATGAAGGAATTAAAGTGGCAAATTGAATTAGGTGCGGATTCCCCACCAGGGCTTAATGGTAGTCTCAACATTAAGTGCTTACTAAGATGGATCAGATAAACCACGTAAGCACTCACGTCACATAGTATTAATTTGCATGCTTGAAAAAGTACTTATATTCCTGTTGGAATGCAACTCAATAAGATTTCTGATGAAGTTCATGCTTATTATAAAAATAAAACTGAACGAAAGCGCTTAAATCTAACTACGTCTCCAAGTCCTCTGTGCCTTACGATCTACCAGACTTCCTCTCACTATTAGTCTAATTCTACTAAGCCTGGAATTTAGTGTTTATTTGTTTTAGTTATTTATATATATATATATATATATATATATATATATATATATGTGTGTGTGTGTGTGTGTGTGTGTGTGTATGTGTGTGTAAGTGTGTGTGTGTGGGTTCCCTTCTGAATCTCTAACTACTGAAATTGTGAATTTCAGTAGCCCGAGACCAGAAAGGCAAAAGTGCAGAATACCAAAACCCCAGAAGCGCGAAATTCAAAATTCTGAAGTTCGGAGATTTTGAATTAGTGGTTCTGGTGTTGTGGTGTGTGAGTGAATGTTTGGAGAAGTAGGTACGTATTTGTGTTTTACGAGTTTTGGGTAGGGGCTTTAGTGTGTGTCCTTGTGTTTTGTTAGTGTGATGTGTGTGTGTGTGTGTGTGTGTGTGTGTGTGTGTGTGTGTGTGTGTGTGTGTGTGTGTGTGTGTGAGGGAGATGTAGCTTGTGTAGTGGTGTTCTTGTGTTTGTCTGTGTAGTGCAATCTTGGAGTTAGTATATTTAAGTAGGGGGATGGTGGTGCAGGGGCACTTGCCCCCCTGCTTGTATGTCAGGTAGGTGTTTTTGTTTGTGTATGTGTACGGAGGTGTATGTTTGTGCCTGTGTGTGTGGCATGTTTTGTATAGAAGTTTTGATTTTAAATTTCCCGCTTCTGGGGTTTCGGCTTTATGGATTTTCGGCTTCATGGTCTCGAGATACTGAAATTCAAGATTTCAGTATTTCAAGATTATGAAGTAAATCTGTAGATATATATATATATATATATATATATATATATATGGTTCTACCTGACTTCGTCGACAGCGCAGAAGACTACATCGGAACTGAGGCTCCAGAGATCAAATCGAAGAAGACCGACGCTAATCATGAGTGGCAGAACATCGACAATGCAGAAGACCGACACGACGGACAACACCACCAACGCACGCCGCGGACATGATGCCACATGGGGAAAGGAGGTGAGGCTGTGGACGGACGTGCGGTTGGCAGGCAGGCAGGCGTGGGAGATTGACGGTGTGTGGGGAGGGGGATAGGGGTAGTTAGGGAGTTAGGGGGTTAATAGGGTGGGGGGGTGGGGTTGAGTGAGTTAGGGGAGGGATAGGGAGAGTTAGGGGTGGGGGGGTTAGGAGAGATAGGGGTGGGGTGGGTTAAGGGGTTAGGGGGGGGATGGGGGGGGGAGTTAGGTTAGGGAGGGGGGAGCCGTGGAGCAGTGACGGACCTTAGGACCTGGTAAGGGGGGTTAGGTTTAAGTGTTCTTGTAAGTGCTTTGTGTGTGTGTTGTGTGTGTGTGGTTGGTGTGTGGTTGTGTTTGTTTGTTTTTGTGGTGTGTGTGTGGTGTGTGTGTTGGTTTCGTGGTTGTTAAGTGTGTTGTGTATCGGTGTCGGTTATGTGTGGTTTCGTGTTGTCGGGTTACTGTGGTATGTCGTGTCAATGTGTGGTGTGTGTTGTGTGGTTTCAGTTGTTGTGTGGTTTATATATATATATATATATATATATATATATATATATATATATATATATAAAGAAGAATGCAAGTTTATTGCCAAAAATAAACTTGCATGCATCTGCATCTTTATACAGGAAGAAACACATTAGCATACCTTCTCCACCTGCTACTAACAGGAGAATTCAAACTGCTTTAAAAAAATCTTAAATTAATAGTTTGCTGCACACAGCAGTTTATAAGGATGGCCTTATGGTGCATATTCCAATAGAAAGACTGGCTGCACAGTGACCGAACCTCTGTCTACTGGTATATGCTCGATTTGCAATGGAGACGCTGGTTGGGCTGTCCAATCATTGTGCTCATTTTTGAGTAGTAATGGGCCTTTATTGATTAATTATAATCTGTTAAAATACTGTTTTCCAGTATTCTACAATGTTTAGAAATATCCTAGTAATAGAGTAGCAACATGTTTTTATATAGTCTAACATTACTGCCCAAAACACATTAACATATCACCACTGTAGTACAATCCTCATGCATGATGCACTTTATTACCACCAGAAGCTGGCCCATTTCCATGTATATTGCTGACAACAGTCCAGCTTAGCTTTTTCATTGGACACATCACAAAATTGGTGCTTACTTTTGACAATTTTACTCCACAATACATACAGTATATTACATTCATGTGCAATAATTATGCATGGTGCATCATACCTCATTAGCGGTGAGTTGCTTAATTTCTTACCCTATCTCTACCCCCCTCATTGGTTTCCCTTTAGATATGCCCTATTCTTGCTATTGGTATGATTTTCACTCATTCTAATACCTTTTTCAGTTGCCTTTTCATTTGTATCTCTCTTCATCATTCTACTCAGTTTCTGCAATCTTTTTTCATGCTCAGGAGCGTCTTTTTTTAATTCTTTCTCCCATATTGCTTTTGTTACCTTCCATATTTGAGTGATGAAGGTTTTAATTTCAATATTTAGCAATCTGATGATGTTCATTTCTCTTTTTTCCAAATGCTGCCCTCTTTCTTTTCATTCTATAAACAGAATTTCCAAATATGCTTTGTATCCTTTTGAAATATGGCTCCCCAAATCATCTCTGCCTACTTCCAGACTTCTAGTGCTTACCCAGAGTCCCAGAGCATGTGTATCATTCTTGTCTCTTCCTCATGAGACCTGTAACATCTAGCATCCACATTTCTGTTTTCCTTTTTCCAGTCTGATGAGGATTAGATACTACCTGTACAGTATTCTCAAGCTTTGATCTCCTGCTTTATGTATTTTCTGCATGTGTCTCACTACATAGCCTGTCTTCTGCCAGTAGCCTACAACTCTCTTCCATTCCTTCTCTCTTCCCTAGTTATTATTCATTCCCTCTTCTTTGGCCTTTCCATTCTTTTCCCTAATGCTTCATAGATCTATTTGGTACTTTTTTCCCCCTAACCTCTTCTGTTTCCGCCATGGTGCCATCCTCTCTCCTTTGCCCTCCTTTCTTTCCTGTTTCTTCCTCCTGTTTCCCTCTCTGTATTCTTTTTCCAGGTATTCTTGAGTACCATGTAGTTCCACTGAGTCTATATTAGAACATCGACAGCTAAAAACAGCGAACACCCTTACCTCAACACACCTTAACCGAAAGCACTAAATCTTGAATGGCCAGAACGGTGATTTTTCCCTTTCCTCCACTGTGGTGCGATCTCAGAGTTGGTATATTTAAGTAGCGGGGGGGGGGGGCTTTATTTTGTCTGCCGTTTGCTTATTTTTTTTTTTTTTTTTTTTTGTTGGCCCAGCGATTTTTTTCCCTGGGAAAAAATTGCTGTTCTGGCCACTCAAGATTTAATGCTTTCTGTTAAGCTGTTTCGAGGTAAGAGTTTTCACTATTTTTAGCTATCACTGTTCTAATATAGACCCGTTCCACCACTGGGTCTCTGGTATTCTGTTTTTCTGTATTAAATCCTTCATTGTTTTTAATCCTTCTTCACCATCCTTTTCTCTGCATACCAAATCTTCCTCTTGAGCTATTCCACTTTACCTCCAGATGTTTTCATTTTTATTTCCTGTCTTTGCCTCCAACGTTCTGTTACCCATAGCTTTTTGAGGATCCATTAATCCCATTTTATGCATCCAAGTTCTTTTAGTAATGCTTCATTCATGCCCTTTACTATGCTTCTCTATGTCTCCCTCTCTTGTACTCTCATTTGCTTCACCTTCTTCTCATCTTTTTCTATCCACTGAATGTTGTTACATGTCCTTGCATATGTTGTTACATGTTCTTGTATATATTGTTACATGTCCTTGCATACATTGCCATATGTGTAATCCCCAGCGTAGTTTTCCTATTCATCATCATTCTTGCCTTGCTCACTCTTTTCCTCTTACCTTTATTGACCCAGTTCTCAATGTCTTTTTGCATTGGCTGTAACATTTTGTCCCTAGGGTCTATTTGGGTCGATATCATATAATCGAAAGCTCATAACCCCGAAGCACAAAACTGTGAACTTCAAACCTCGAAAGCTGACAACATCAAATCCACCAACCCCCCCCCCGTAATTACCCCCCCAAAAAAATCCTCTATGCAGTGGGGCAAGCCCCCCTGCACCCCCACACCCCCCACTATTTAAATATACCAACTCCGAGATCACACTACAGTGCAGTAAAGGGAAATCTTCCCTTCCAGCACTCTATGGCGATCTCCATTCTATGGTTCGACGTTTTTGATTTTCGAGGTTTGAAGTTCGGAGGTTTGTGCTCTGGAGTTATCAGCTTTCGAGCTTATGATATAAACCCAGTCTATTTGTATGTTACAGAGCAGATGTAGGATTATTGGGGATATCATCATTCTTGCTGCATTAAATCTCCCAAGCAAAGTATTAGCCCTTAACCTTTTTTGAACTTCCTCTAGGTTTTTCCTGATTGTTTATCTCACTGTGTTCCCAAAATAGAGCCCTGTGTACCTGGGGAACTCCTCCTACTTTATCTCACTTATTCCCCTTTTCCCTTCCCTTTTCTTAATCTTAACTACCACTGTCTTTTTGTTGTTGCACCTGAGTCCCACCAGTTCCTTAAATTTCTTAATTGTCTCTCTTATAGTTCCCAGTGCTGCAGCCGCATCCTCTGACATTAACATACAGTCATCTGCATATAAGACAAACTGAGATTTTTACTCCTTCTTTTCTTCAAGCATTGCTACAGTGTGTCTGACTTTTACTGCCAACTCCTTGATGACAAGAATGAACAAGCCTGGGGAAACTGGGCTCCCATGTTTGCCCCCCCCTGCAAATATACCTTTTGCTTCAGATACTCCTCCATTTATGCAAATTTCAGTTTCTGGGTCTTGGTATATGGCCTGTATCCAGAGTATGAACTTTTGCCCTACCTACCTTAGGTGCAGTGTTTTCCATAGGAATTTCCACCTCACCATAACAAAGGCATTCTGCAGGACAAACAGCACAATCCCACCTTTCACTTCCTGCATCTGCATAAAGTCTACCAGATCCCAACAGTTTTTTCAGCCTTCTGTCCCATCAGGATGTCATTTTGTCCTGCTTGTATTATTTTTAACAGTACTTCATCTAGTTTTCCTGCCAATACATTTTCCAACATTTTGATATCTTTGTTAATCAAGGAGACAGGTCTATAAATTCCCACATCCCACCTTTCTTTGATAATGGTTATCATGGCCCTCCTCATACCTTTTCATATTTTTCCAGAGTCTCTTTTATTCCCCATCTAGGACCTTCTAAGTTTTTTACCATGCCCATTTGTAAAACTCTAGGGAGAATCCATCTGGCCATACAGCTTTCCTCTCCTTCATCTTGTATATGGCCTTCCTTTTTCATCCTTTGTCACCTCAGCATTCATTTTGTTTATTTCTTCATCCTTGAGTATATATCCCTCTGTACTCTTTTCCCAGTTCTATTGTGAGACTTCTGTCCCATCCTGTTGTTTGTATATCTCCCCGTAGTATTCATTGAATCTTTCTCTGATTAGCTTATCTTCTTCTAAATATTATCCATCTCTTCCTCATTTTTTGTAGAATCCTGATTTATCCTTTTTTGATGCATACATGTTTCCTGTTGTCCCTGCCAGATGATCCATATGTCTGAAGCCCTCTATGAAACAACATTGTTACTCCCATCTTTTCTCCCTCTTCCTTCCTTCCTGTCCCTTTCTTCTTTTGGATAGTCATAATACATTATCTTTTCCCCGTTTCTGATTTGCAGACTTGTTTCTTGTAATATAACAACATCTCCCACATAATCTTTAAAGTTACCCATGATGTCCTTCTTCTGATAGGATTTGACATACCCTTGTTGTTTTAGTCCAACTCTCCCTGCTTTCTCATTTGCCACCACCTGACATAATCCTTTCACTAGGCCTACCTTCCAAGCTGAACATTGTATTCTTTGGCAGCTGCCTATGCTCAGACCCCTCTTCCTAATCCCCAGCCTCTGGATCACTACCTTTTGGCTCTTGCATGTTCATGGCTATGCCTAGGACAAAGGCTTTTTAATGCCCTTCACAGTAATATGTGGCATGTAAATCTGCTACTGAGGTATCACAATCTTTTGATATTACAATATTCCCATTCATTGTTCTCTCTCCTCCCTCCTGTTGGTCACCAGTCTGGTGTGCCAGCTTCATTTGTCTGATAGCCCAACATTTTTTTTTTTGCAGTTTTGCATTTTTCCAGCTGTTTACAAGTTATATATCACTGTTCCTTTATTTTACATTTGTGTCTGGATTGTTGTTTCGTTCTCTCGCAATTCCCCCTAATACATTTCTTTGCATGGCCATCATTTGTTATATCAGCAATTATTATTTATTTTTTTCTAAGACTTAGTCATTTGACTTATGTTTGCTGTTGCTTATTGTGCATTAAAAATGTTTGATTACTTTGGAGGTTTGTCTCTTTCCCTCTTGACTGCATCACCCATCAGGAATCAATTCAGTTTATTCCATTATTTACAAAGATTTCATGTTGTGTTCCCTGGAGCCTGTTTAACAAGATAAGGCTGTTTCATTTAATACATCTTTTCTGTACTGTTGACAATCACCTGCCTTTCAGTGTCCATTCTTTCCACTTATTTATTGCTTCTTTATTTCTGTGTTTATGTTCACTCCTTCTTTAGTCCTGCCTTCTACCTCTTTGACTCTGCCATCAATAATACATTTGGTTAGTCATTTGTTTGTCCAGCAGTTCATTTTTGAGTTGGATGAACCATCCAAATCACTATCCTCCCATTTCCTTACTGTTCTCCCTTGTCTGTCTCTGCTTCTTTCTCAGATTTTGTGCTTAAATCTCTCTTCGGAGAGGATATTTGTTCTTCTGTCCTTTTGAAACATCTATTCCAATTGTTTCCCTTCTAGCTTCTTGTCTCTTTCTTCATCTCCTTGTGGTTGCCTTTGTGATTTGCTTCTTTCCTGCACATCTCTTTTACCAGCATGCAACCCATGCTGTACTTCCAGGTCTTGTCTTCTTCCCTATGGGGGTTTCAGCATTGCATGTCCTTCCAGTATCTTTTGTCTACTCTTCTATGTCTAAGGTTGCTCTTCCAGTCCATGTCTGGAAGATGATTCAGAATTTTCTGCCTGGAATGTTAAGCTGTGTGTGATACCTTTTGTTTATGAACACCCTCCATACTGTGTTACCTGAATCATTCCCCTTCCTGCTGTACTTCCAGAATTGTAGGGTACTTCAACCATGCAACTATTCCAGCCATTCTTAGTTCACTGAATACCTCCAGCATAGCTTTCTTTCCCTTATTGAGTGTTTCCGATTTATCTTCATCCAGCTTTATGAACATTCTGCAAATAGGATAAATCTTAAGTCTTTTTGTTTGCCTAATTACTTCATTTTTCACAGCAAAGGAATGGAAACATAGCTAAACATGCCTTGGCCTACTTTCTGCTCCTACTTGCTGGTGACCCACCCTGTGTATCCTAACAATTAGTGTTTCTTGATTTTCTGGTGTTACATATCTGCCATGTAACAGTTGTGCTACAAAATGCTCTAGTTCACTATTACTCACTGTCTCTTGCATTCCTGTTATCCTGGTGTTATTTCTTCTTGAGTGATTTTCAAGATCATCTCTCTGTTCAGCCCATCTTTTTATAATGTCTTTTAGTTCCTGTATTCTGCAAATCTGCTCCTGCAGCTCAGCTTTAATTTCTGCTTTAACTTTCTTCAGATTTTGGAATATACCTTGTAGCCTTTCAACTTGTTTATTGCTGTTCTATTGTTAGTTTCAAGGAACCACTTCAAAAGAGGTCCCTGCACGTAGGTGAATGCACGGCTCCAAAAAGCAAAATTCAAGAAAAATAATGAGCCAGCAACCATATGCTCTAACAAATATAAAAATATATTTATTAAATTACATAAAAAAGAACAAAAAAGAACAGACCGGTTTCGGCTAGAATATTTACATAGCCTTCATCAGTGTTAAAGACAGAAACATTAATTTGTTCCTTTTATACAATTTGTTTGTGTTTTTCGGCTTTTCTCGGTTAGGGGTCGCCACAGAGGAACTCCAGTCCGTTAATGATTGGCAGTAGATTTTTACGTGCTGGCTTGCCGGGCCTAACGCACAACCTTCACTGAAGGAATGCCCATTCACGCATGTCGCCACACAGAAGACGCTCTAACTGAGAATCGAATGGGCAACGTCTAACTGTGAGGCGACAACGCTACCGCAGCACCACCAATATGAATTAATTACATACCATGATTGGTTACCTCATAAATATTCATTTAATCTGGGTGGGAAAGTCCACCCAGTCTGATGATCCATTTTTTCTCTTCGACATCCAAAATAGAGTGCCATCCAGCTTTGTTTAATCTGTTGCCCAGGATCCTGTCAATAATCATGAAGTTGAATGAAGCTGTGGGGTGTTTAATGGTCTGCTTATACAAAAGCATTACTGATTCTCTTATGTTTAATATCACTTAGCTGTTCAGAAATCTGCAATTTAAGTGGCCTTGATGCCTGCCCTACATAAAATGCAGAGCAACTACATGAGACCAGATAAACTAACCAGTCACTACTACAATTTGCAAAGAAACCAATATCAAAAACCACACCACAATTCCTGCTCGAAAATTGTTTGGACCTGGTGACCGAAGCACAAAAACAGCTGACAGATGGTAGATATTATACCAAAATGCCTTTGGACCCTACATTTATGTTCAAAAAACAAATAGATGAGTTTTTAGGGTCAGCTTTGCAGGAGGGTATCATTACTGATAAAACTAAGTACCACCTCACAGCATTGGACCCTAGCAGCCAATACATATACTTTCATCTTAAAATCCACAAAGATCCCCTCAATCCACCTGGCAGATCCATTGTTTCTGGGAATGGTTCACTTACTAAGCCTTTATCCCAATTCCTTACGATGCACCTTCATCCTTTGTTAAATGGGTTAGATTGAGGATTCAGGATTCTACAGAGTTTTTGGACATTGTTTCTGGGATGCAACTTGAGGAGGGTTGGCTCCTTTGCACACTAGATGTATGTGCACTGTACACAAACATTCCACATTGGACAGGCCTTGATGCAATTAAGTATTGGTTATATAAATCAAATTTGTATGAACTTGGTTTCAACACCTTCCTGATTTGTTTAACAGAACATGTGCTGACTAAAAATGCCCTTTTCTACAAAGTCAATGCTATTGGCAGGTGCAGGGAACAGCTATGGGGGCATCTTTTGCCCCCATTTATGCAGACCTTTTTATGGCATATGTTGAGAGGAACACATCATTTATGATGTGACACATGACATCTATTTGGACGAAATGGACATATGGAGGAGGTATCTGGATGATTGCTGGATGTTGTGGAGGTCAGATGTGGACTATCTAATGGAATTCATGGGGTACTTGAAGGACTACAAATGGGGTCTTCAATTCACGGTGAATTATCACACAGAACACATTACTTATTTAGATGTTCTGGTTAGCAGGAATGAAGATCATACATTACGTACTGAAGTTTTCTGTAAATACCCACAGTATAATTCCCTACTCCATGCATCTAGCTTTCATCCCCCCATATTACTAGAAATATCCCCAAATGCCAGTTCATCAGGATGAGCCGTATTTGCTCACAGGACTCCTCCTTTGAGATTTTTTGGAAGAATCTTGTTAATAGGTTTCATGAAAGGGGCTATAAGATGGGTTATGTCTTAGGAGGCAGTAACTATGCTGCCACCCTTAATAGGGAGGATTTACTCAAATATAAGGATAAGCATCAGGGGACTGGTAATGTCATACGTTTTACAACTACATATGGCAGGAACACCAATACATTGATGGATAGTGTACGGAGACACTGGAATACACTATTGGCTGATGACACCCTATCACAATTTCTTGGGGATACATGTAATTTTTCGTTTCGTAAAGGCAAGAACATGGGTTCACATTAGAGCCATTACAAATGGCCAAGTAGGTCCACCTCTGCAGATAGTACCCAAACAACACTCTCAGGAGATAGATTGATTGGATGCATGCCCTGTGGTCACTGTAGCCGCTGCAATAACATCACCAATTCTAAACAATTTTCGAGCAGGAATTGTGGTGTGGTTTTTGATATTGGTTTCTTTGCAAATTGTAGTAGTGACTGGTTAGTTTATCTGGCCTCATGTAGTTGCTCTGCATTTTATGTAGGACAGACATCAAGTTCACTTAGATTGCAGATTTCTGTGCATCTAAGTGATATTAAACATAAGAGAATCAGTAATGCTTTGTATAAGCATACCATTAAACACCCCACAGCTTCATTCAACTTCATGATTATTGACAGGATCTTGGGCAACAGATTAAACAAAGCTGGATGGCACTCTATTTTGGATATCAAAGAGAAAAAATGGATCATCAAACTGGGTGGACTTTTCCCACCCGGATTAAATGAATATTTATGAGGTAACCAATTGTGGTATGTAATTAATTCATATTAATGTATAAAAGGAACAAATGAATGTTTCTGTCTTTAACACTGATGAAGGCTATGTTAATATTCTAGCCGAAACCGGTCTGTTCTTTTTTGTTCTTTTTTATGTAATTTAATAAATATATTTTTATATTTGTTACAGCATACGGTTGCTGGCTCATTATTTTTCTTAGTTTCAAGGAACTCACATCTTGGCCTGCTGTGATAACCATTTCACATACAACACAGTTTTTCTTCCTTATTTGCTGTTTTAAAGGCAACCATCTGTTCATCCTTTTGTTTCTTCTCACTCAGTTTTCCTTCTGGGTTACCTTTCCTCCCTGGGAACAGCATTTTTATCCAAATTTCTGCAGGCCCTGTCCAGAGCTTTGGGCTTAAGCAACCATCTTGACAGGGCTGTCTAGCACATTCCTTCTAAATAGCAGCAAACGTTTGACATGGAATAAGGTGAAACTTTCAGTGTCTAACTCCACTAAACATCATAGTTAAAGTGATTTGTCACTTTTCTTACCTTCATGGTTGTTTTATTGTTGTAATATTACCTTGTGTGCTTTCTCAATAATTGTTTCATGATTTACAATCATTTTTACCCTTTTTCTGTTATTTTCCATTGTGTGATGCTCTGCCTCCTTGTAATTCTCTGTGGAATGCCCCTTGCCTTTTGATGTCACGTTAGGCATTCCATAAAATTGTCAGTTCAATGCATGAAAATAATTTTGAGGACTGGGGTGTTTTCTAGTGAAATTATTGATGTCCAAGTCATTGGTTTATCTTCTGATGTTGGACTGCTACATCCTTACAAGAATTGCATTATTTGAGTTCAGCAGGAAATTCAGATGATAGCAATTTTGATGTAGATGAAACCACATACAGTAATGAAACCCTGCTCTAAAATGGCCGCTTGGCCAGTTGTATTGTATCTTATCCTATACTATTATATCTACATGGCCACATAAACTGTACTGTTCTCTTCTCAGCTTTATATTGCTATGCAACTTCACTTTACCACTGTCCTATTATAAAATACTATGGTTCTTAACTTTGTTAGTGTAAACACACATTCTGGTCTACCTTTGAATGTTTTTTCATATCGTTGTAATGCCTGTATTATAATTATAATATGTTTGTGTATTCACAGTTCATATGTATCTTCTCAATGTTTTTTTCTCACTGTTAATCACTATTCACATGTATCTTGTCAATGTTTATGTTTTCTCACTATTGTATGATCAAACAGTCACTGTTTTTTTTTCTTATTATTGTATGCTCAAATGATTTATTATACTATGTTCATAGGTTCATAGGTGTTTACTATGCTAACAACCGCAAAGGCTTTTTAAGCCTAGCCATGTATCCTAAATCTCTGACAAGTTCTGATACCCTTGATAAGTGTAAGCATGGGCCTGGGAGATGAACCATTTACAGGTTACCTGTGTCCATTAGAGACGTAGGTACCAAACCAGGAATGAAGTTCTGGTTTTCCATCCAATTGTCCAGGTTGCACTTGATTAGGTTAGGGAGGATCTCTGCTTTACATAGATTGGGGAGCCTGTTCCATAGATGTGGTAGTCTTTGGGATACATACCTATCTCTCTAGCAGGTCCTATTTATATCACAGGCAAGGTTTAGGTCTTTAAAAGGATAATTCTTGTACTGTTAGTTTTGTGGATATGCAGGAGGTCCTTCAGAGTGGGGTCTGACAATGACCTGTATGCAAGGCATAGATCTTCCTTCAAAACCCTGTAGTAGACAGAATACAGGAATAAGGCCTTGAAGCTGTCTGCATAGGACATTTTACTTACGCCCTGTATTCTTTTAGTGAGGAACCTATGTGGATGTTCCAGTTGTTGGATATGCCTGGTTAGGTACATACCAAAGGGGCATTGTACTCAATGATCATAGGATCATAGCATCATAAGAGGTTACTAGGCTGTTGGCCCTGAGACCCTTATAAGCCTAGCCAAGAGTTTAACCCATGTTTAGCTAAATCAGCTCTTGATGCCCCTGTCCAGCAGGGACACGGGTGGAATCCCAGGGGTATATTTTCTGTTTCCCAACCAGTTATCCAGGTTGCGCTTAGAAAGGTGTAAAGAAGTACTCTGCTTGACGTGGAGAGGGAATCTATTCCATAGATGGGGAGTCTCGGACAGAACTCTATCCTGCCAACAAGTCTTGTTGATGTCACAGACCAGATTGAGGCCACACTTGTGGGTTACTTGAGTGGAGGATGACTTGCAGATATGTAGCAGTCCCATCAAGGTGGGGTCCGTGATTACCTTGTATCCCAGACAGAGGTCACCTCTGAGGAGTCTGTATGAAGCTGAGTAGAGGGATAGGCCTTTTAGCCTATTTGTGTATGGTAGATGTTTGAGGTCCTGCATTCTCCTGGTGAGGAACCTCTGTGGTCTCTCCAGCTGCTGCATGTGCTTTGCGAGGTACATGCTGAAAGGGGCATTGTACTCAATAATGGACCTTATAAGGGAAGAATACAGGGATGTTCTGACCTCCTTGTCCCTGGATGAGATACCCTTACTTATGCGGTGAGCCATGTAGAAGGCTTTCCGTACAATGGAAGAAACATGGTGGTCAAAAGTCAGGTTGCTATCAAACTGGGTGCCCAAATCCCTCATGACTGATTGTGTGGTTAGGACATTGTTATTAATGTGATAATTTGTGGGGATGTCACTCTCCCCAAAGGGGATGATGATGCATTTTTTGGTATTCAGCTTGAGGTCATGTTTCTGGCACCAGTCATTTGTCTGACTGAGAACCTCTTGGAGAATGTCCACATCACTAGGGGAATTGAGTCATCTGCAAGCTTGGTCAGTCATAGCCCACTAGTTTTGGCCTGCACCTCAGAAAAGTATATCCCAAATAACAAAGCCCCCAAGACCAAACCCTGGGGTACACCACTTGTTATGGGTCTACTGCTTGAGGTGGCTTCCCCTATTTTGACTACATGGGTTCTGTCAGTTTGCCAGTTTGCTACCCATCCAGTAACTTATGGACTGATGCCTAGTTGAGAGAGTTTATCTATTTTGCCCGAGTGAGGAATAGTGTCAAAGGCTTTGGTTAGGTCAAGGTTGGCGGTGTGTGCTGTCTTCCCCTTGTCCATGGCTTTGGTGACTGTCTCAAAGAAGTCGACCAAATTTAACAGTCATGACCGCCCCTTGATGAAGCTAAACTGTGTGAGATCAAGTATTTGGAGGTTGCCAATGTCCTTGTTAATGAGGTCCATGATAATCCGGTCCATGGTCTTACAGATCAGGCTAGTTAGGCTGAGAGGTCTATAATTTCCCAGATCAGTGGACACTCTACCTTTGTGTAAAGGGGTGACAGTGGCTGTCCTCCACTCAACTGGGATGAAGCCAGTACTCAGACTTTGGTTGAATAGGGTGCTTAATGGTGCTGCAAGTTCCTGCCTGAGTTCACGTAGGATGCAGCCTGGGATGTTATCGGGTCCCATGGAGGCTGTATCTTTTGCCTTTGAGAGAGCAGTGATGACCTGTTCCCTAGATATAAGGGGAAGTGGACAGGTACTGGGGTTGTCCTAGTTTACTGATGGGGGGACAGAGGGGGAAAAGTTTTTGCTGACTCTGTCAGCCAGCAAGTTTGCTATATCTATGGCATTTGTATATGTGGTGCCCTTGACCACCAGTTCTGAATAGATCTGGGTGCTTCCTTTGAGGTTGCAGACATATGTGAAGAATGCCTTATGATTGTCTCTAGTAGATGTGGCCAATTTGGACTCGAAATTCGCTTTGGAGGATTTCACTAGTGCTCCTATTTGCTTGTTCAGGCTAAGGAGACATTACTTCCAACTGAGCACCTGCTCCTTCTTGGTCTTGGACACCATTTTTTTCCTTTTGTTATAGAGTTTATTTATTGCAGATGTCCACCAGACAGGTTTACTTTTCCTTGCAGAGGATGATTTAGTCCTGTCGGGTATTCCTGATTCCATGCATCTATATAAATGCTCCAGTGGTTACTCATGTTGGATAATACCAAGTCCAATATATTATCACCCCTGCAGTGGTTAATCATGTTGGCTAATACCAAGTCCAAGATATTATCACCCCTTTTGGGGTATCAACTAGCTATTCCAAGGCATTTGCATTGACAAAAATAAAGGAATCTCTGGGTATTTGTGTTCTGGCATGAGTAGTTCTTCCAATATATGTTTGGGAAGTTAAAGTCACCCTGGATCAGGGTAAAGGGTTGAATCTTGATAGATTTGAACAAGTCCAAATAGGCAGATTGGTCATCTTGAGTCAGATTTGGGGGCTGGTAGCTAGCTATGATTTGAATAGGGGTATTGTCAATGGTTAACTGCACCTGGAGTGTCTCCTGTGCATCATACTGTTTGACCAGCCTGGAGGTATGCATGTCTTTAATGTATATTGAAACTCCACCTCCTTTGGCTTTACTGCCCACAGTTTGGGGTCTAAATGTATGATAGGATGAGTAACTAGGTAAGGCTGGGGTGCTCTCTGCAGCTTTGAACCAGGTTTCTGTGACTGAACAGATGTCAGCATTTTCCAGGGTTAGGAATGCCTGCAATGAGTGCAGTTTCATGTTTAGATTCCTAGTGTTTAGAGGTCTGATGAATGCCAAACACAGTGGATCGATGACTTCCTTGGAATTAGATGCCATACCTTTGTTTATAAGTTGCACAACATAGAATGATTTCCTCACCAGTGTAGACATGTGATGGTCAAAGGCTAGATTACTATCTATGTGCGTCCTTAAGTCCCTGACTACTGGGTCATCTCTAAGGGGTGTGCTATCAATATGATAGTTACCAGGGATAGATGACTACCTAAAGGATACTATTATGCATTTCTTGGCATTTAGTTTTAGACCATGGCTCTGACACCAGTTGTTTGTCTGTGTCAGCCCCTCCTGGAGAACATTTGTGACAGTGTGAGATTCAATGACAGCTCCTAATTTGCAATTATCTGTAAATTTAGTCAGCCAGAGACCACTGACATTGGCCTTGGCTTCTGAGAAGTAAATGCCAAAAGGAACAGTGCAAAGACTGATCCCCGAGGGACTCCACTTGTGACTGGCCTCTTTGTAGAGGTGGACTCCCCAATTCTAACTTCCTGGGTCCTGTGTGTGAGACAATTGGCTATCTACTGGGTAACATACAGGTTTGTACCTAACCTCTTGAGTTTGTCAACGATGCCTGAGTGGGATATTGTGTCAAATGCCTTGGCCACGTCAAGGTAAGAAGTGTGAATGATTTTGCCCTTATCCATTGCTTTGGTGACCTTCTCAAAGATGTCCACCAGGTTGAGTAGGCATAATCTGACCTTAATTTAACCAAATTAGGTTGGGTCCAGTGTATGGAGTTTTACTGTAGCTCTGTTGATCATCTCCATGATAATTCTTTCCAAGTCTTTACATATAAGACTAGTGAGACATATGGGTCTGTAGTTTCCAGGGTCTATAGATGGCCCACCTTTGTGTAGAGCTACAGTTAAAAAGTAATTCCAGAGGCCCTGATAGGTCATGTTTCATGCTGTTTATAAGGCATCCTGGGATATTTTCTGGACCCAATGATGCAGTGTTCTTGGTCTTAGAGAGATCATTAAGGACCTCTTCCCTAGTGATAGTAGGGGAAGTTATATTTGATGATATTTCCTGAGAGAAGGTTGAGGGGGAGAGAGGGGTAATGTTGGAGATGAATTTATCAGCCAGGAGATTTGCTATATCTTCTGGGTCAGTATAGGTGGGTCCATTCACAATGAGCTCTGCACACAATTGTGTATTGCCTTTGAAGTTGTGGACAAAGCTAAAGAATGCTTTGTGGTTGACCTTGGCCTGGGAGGCACGCTTACCTCCAATTTGGCTTTGGTAGACTTTATTTGTCCTCTGAGCTGTTTGTTTAGTTTGATGAGAGTGCTTTTATCCTGCTGGGTAGTGCAACTCCTAATTTTTGCCATGATTTTCTTCCTCATGTTATATAGCCTATTGATTTTGTGATTCCACCAGGGTGGCTTGTTTTTTGAGTTAGTTCTGTACTTCTTCCTGGTGGGTACAGCTCCCTCTATGCAGCTATTAACATGCTTGTAGAGGGTTTATGTGAGCAGTTCTGCATAGACAGCAGTGTTCTCAGCATTTGTGGGGGCTTGAAATGTTGCCAGTTTCTCACTTAATAGCAGGAGGTTAGCCTTAGAATAGTTCCTGAATATTCCAGGTTTAGCTGGGGGTCCAGGTTTTATTTTTACTTCAAAGGGGACCATTTTGTGGTCTGACCTTACCAGGGAAGGTATTACAGTAGGGGGTGTGCAGAAGTCTCCTATAATAATGAGGACCAGATCCAGTATGTTTGCACCCCTGCTTGGTGTATTGACTATCTGGTCCAGGGAGTATGTGTTTACAAAATCCAGGAATCTCTATGCATGTACTTTTGGTGTCATAGGATTCCAAGTTAATAGTGGGGTAATTAAAGTCACCCATGAATATGGTATTGGGATGGATGTTTAGTGTTTCTAATAAGTTTAAATACATAGTACGGGTTTCCTGGGCCATAGAGGGGGACTTATAGCTTGCAAGGAAGTGGTTTTGGATTTTATCTATGGTGATTTGAACATGGCACATCTCAAGTGCATTGTCCTGTTTGACCAGCCTTGAAGTATATTTATTTTTGATGTAAAGAGAGACACCTCCACCTGCGATGTAGCTGGCCTAAATGTGTAGAAAGCATTATAACTTTGCACTGTTGGTGTACTCTCTGTGGCTTTAAACCATGTTTCAGTGGCCACACAGATGTCAACAATCTCTAGGGTAAAGAGAGATTCCAGGGAGTGGAGATTTTTGTTTAGGCTCCTAGCATTGAGCAGTAATACCTTTAGATTTTCTTGGTTTTGATTTGCTATGTCGGAAGTGCTTTCAGTTTGGCATTGCCTAAAAAGACTCTATGGGGGAAGACAATGTTTTAGCTAATATTCAAAAGCCTAGAGGGGAGAGGTGCAGACCATCCCTGGCAAAGCAGCGTGGTCTATGCATGTATGTATGTATGCTACTTTCTCACCATATCTTGTGGAGTTTTTCTCCCTGGACTTCTGCTGAAAAGCAGTTTTTCTACCCAGACATACTTTCCTGGTCAACAAAAACAGTCAATCAACAAATAAATAAAGTAAAATAAAATAAATTTGAGAATTCATGAATTGTATGGGTTCTGTTGGGATATAATAAATTTCTTTTACTGATGATTACTAAATTAAATACATATTTTTTTCTAAACTGGTGATTGCATTACTTTCATTTTGTGGCTGTATTTACTGCTATCACAGTTGGTTCACAGGGGTGCACACTTGTTTTTGTTAGTGTTTTGAGTGGCATTATAAGTATGTGTTTTGGTTTGAAATTAAGGGGAGGAATTAGTGAATGGTATGGATCTGATTGAAAACTATTGTTGTACAGACACAGGCACATGCACACACACACACACACAATTTCTTTTGAGAAAAGAATTGAAATTTGGTGCATTCCTTCAGTTCCTCTGTATGTAAAGTGAACTTTTTTATTAATTTATTCATATTTTTATGTACAGAATGTAGTATAAAACTATAGGACAGGGTACATAGTGCAACTTATGAGGCAAAAAAGACTTATTCCTGAAAATATTTTAAGGGTGACAGAGGATGAAATGTTGATAATGCTGGGAGTACATGACAGAGACTGACTATGATGTGCACACGAGAGTCATATGTGAAGTATGGAACAGTATTGCTTTAAAGATATGTGTGTGTGAAAACCTATTCAGGAACATTTTGTAGTAATCTGGACAGCTGAGAAGCATGCACAATGCAACTATAATCATATCTTGGATTTATAGGTTTATAGATTAGTATTAGGTTAACTGCCCTCATGGACTATTTTAAGCCCAGCCAATTACCTCATGTGAGAATTAAGCCCAGCACCTAGTGTCTGTAAGGTAAACACCTTAACTATTATGCCAACCCTCCCGCCTGTTTTAAATTAGTACCAGACTAACTGACCTTGTGGGCCATTTCAAGACAAACCAATTACCCAATGTGAGAATCAAAGTCTGCACCTTGTGCTTATAAGGTGAATACCTTAACCACTCTGCCAACTTCCCATCATTCTTCATGGGCCATTCTAAGCCTAACCAATTTCTTTCCCAAAGGTGAGAATCAAACACTGCAACTTGCGTTTGTTCTCAAACAACTTAATCATTATACCAAGCCCCAATCTTTTATTCTATGTATATCTTGGCTTGAACATCTCAAAACAATACAGAAATGAGTAACTATTTCCAAGGAAACAAAGCCCATTGTTCATGCCATTTTGAAAAATGAACTGCAACAAGCATGAGGCTGGCAGGAGTACAGCACACCAGTACAACCGTTTTCACCATTGCACAAACATAATTGTAACTTCCTTAAAAATAGTGCCATATAAAATAATAAACCACCCAGTGCAATACTGATTAGATTACAAAACTGAATATGAATGTAATGACATTATTTTTATCCTATATTGCATAAAGCCCAGGGAATAATAAGAGCATAGCTCTCAATGATTCAGGGATAAATCTCAACAGAATAAGAGACAAACTCAGAAATAATCAAGGACAATCACAGACACTTTACATATTAGCACTATTAACATGAGACATTGACAGAATAAAAGAATGTGACTTAATAAATATTTTCTGAAGTAAAAGAAGTTTTTAATTCTGATTATTGCTATTATTTATTATAGCAATAACTCATGAGGTGTTAAAATATGTCATCCTGTAGTGCCTGGCATGATTTAACTACATGGGATGAATGGGTGGGCAGCCTCAGTGATCGTCTCCCAACCTACCTACTTAGGCAAACGTATTAATCCTCTCAAACATACTATCTATTGACAAGTCCATTAAAAAAAAAAAAAAAAACTTCAATCCTCAAACCTTCATCTCCACCTCCTCTAAAGACTTTACTTCCAGATGCTGCTGTAGAGTAGTACAACTCTACTTTCCTCAACATACTAAACAAATTAGCACCTTCTAGAACTATAAGAGCAAAGGCAGATTATGCCCCATGACTAACTAAGGAAACTAGAGTACTACTTAAAGTCAGGGATAAGGCCTGGGATCATTGGCATATAAACAGATCTCAAATAAACTATGATTCCTACCAATAATTTAGAAACATACCTAAGAAGCATATTAAACAAGACAAAAAAACTACTACAGTGACATTCAGAACAATCCACAAAAATTCTGGTCAGCAATTAAAAATCTCCTCCAACCCGGTCAAGCATCACCACCACCCTCATCATCCACAAATAATTTAGGTAGTACTGCAATACAATTTAACAAATGCTTCACTGAAACTATACTATCACTTTCAAAAACCAAATGCTCACCGCCACTAACCATCCCTTTAGCACCCAATGAGGATGACAATACCTTCAACTTTGATCATGTCCCAACTAATACCATAAAAAAATGCTTAGAAAACTTAGATCTACAACTACAACAACTGACAACTTACCAAAAGAATATCTTAAACTTTCAGCTGAAGCCATCTCCTATCCTATCTCCATTCTCATTAACCGCTCAATCTCAGAACACCAAGTTCCACTTATTTGGAAAATCTCCTACATAATCCCACTACATAAAGGAGGTAACTCAACTGAATTCTCCAATTATCGCCTATACCTATTTTATCTCCAGTGACCAAAATATTAGAGAAATGCATTCACTCACAACTTTTGTACTATCTCTTATCTAACAATCTACTAGCCGATACACAGCATGGATTTCGTCCCAACCCCTAGCACCAACACTAATATTCTAAGTTTTACTAATACCATCAAACAGTATTGAAATGAAGGTAAACTAATATCTTCCATCTTCCTGATCTGTCTGAAGCTTTTGTCTCCGTCTCCCAGCAGAAACTACTAACAGTACTGTCTGAAATAAACCTCAGCCACTCTTCTCTTGCATGGTTCCAAAGCTATCTAACAGGTTGATAGCAAGCTGTTAAATGGCAACAACACCTCTCTCCTCTACTGCCTGTTATTTTGGAGGTTCCACGGGGTTGTCTTAGGACCCCTTGTCCTCAGTATTTTTACTAATAATCTTCACACTGCTACCAACCTTGCTTCTCTTGTCCAATATGTAGATGATTCTACTCTTATCTGCACCGCACCCACCCTACTACAACTTAAAGATATAACACAACAGTCCTTCTCTGCTGTGGAGTCCTGGCTGTCTATAACTCACAGCTAATTCTTAACCCAAACAAAACCAGCCTTATGCTCTTTTGGCCCACTAAAGCCAGAGATCCTCCTACTGCTTTTTGTATCATTTCCACTAATAATACCATTATAACTACAGTATCCCAAACAAAACTCCTAGGTGTTGTAATCAACAATAACATGGAATTTGACATTCATATATCTCAAACTATAAAAAGGTACATATAAAACTAGGTACCCTATACAGAAAGCAAAGCATTTCTAGCCAACAACTGTTACTAGAGTAGTACAGATATAGATTTGCTGTATCCAGGACTGTTTTGTAAATTTCTAAGTTCCTCAGACCTTTCTGTGTTAGAGGGAAGCCTTCCAGATTATCAGGTGGAGTGGTAAGCACTAGGTAGCCTATCTACCACAAGAAGAGTGATTTCTGGCTCTGAAATTGTAATGTATTGTCCTTTTGAGCAGTTTTTCTATCTCTTTCAACTTTCTGGTTTAAAAGTTCATGTTTACGTAGGTTTGCATGATGCGCAGTGCCCCCTAAGCTGGGGTAAACTATCACCAGTGCCAGAAAGTCTGCATTTCTATTTTTCCCTTAGATCTTGCTAGTTCTCTTCTCTCTTGCACTTTAATTAACTTATTTGCCTAGCACTTCATCAGGCTGTTTATAGCAATTATTGTAGCACACATAAGTGCTATCAGACGTCCTATATGGAAACAGATCCGGTATTTAGTAATGATGGCCATCCCTCCTGGCATGTCTAAAGGTCAGTTCCCTGTGCTTTCTCCTATTAACCTGGTGAATGTGGGCATTCTGAGGCAGTGTAGCAATTGCCTCATGTACACAGACAACCCTCTCCTCTTACCTCCCAACACTCAGACTTGTGAGAGATGCACTTATATCTCCAAATTGGAAGCCATGCAGACTACAGCCAAGACCAGAATAGCTGGTCAAGAGAAGAAGGTCAAAACCTGCACAACACCACATGGAACACATAGCCCTCCAGAACATCCACTATCGCAGCTCTCACATAAAAACACAAACCACACACCCACCTTCATGGAGGCTCTCAGCAGAAATGTACCCAAACAGCAGAGACCACCAAGGCAGAGATGCACTTGACCACCACAACACAGCACAAACCACAAGACAGATAGCTCACCTACACAGTGAGCCCCTCAGTTTAAGTCCCTAAGGCAAAACAGCTTGCCCAATACAATAATCATAGGTGACTCAATAGTGAGGCACACTGATATCCCACTCACTAGGCTGAACAAGGAGAAGGTAACAGTCAGCTGTCTATCAGGTGCCAGTATCCGACGCATAACACACGCATTCCGGTCACTCCACAACAAGTACAAGTATGACTCTGTCATTGTCCATGTGGGTGTGAATGACCTAAGATGCATCTTCCTGGACTACATGAAAAGAGACATGGTGAAACTCTTGGATTATGTGGCCCAGGCAGGTATGACCCTAGCCCTGAGCATCATCCTACCATCGCCCAGAAGATACTGCAGTACAAGCAGAAAATGATTGACTTCAACAATTGGCTAAGTTTCCGGTGTCATTCTAAGGGGATTGAGTAGCGGTCTGTTTGGGATGACATGATTGACAGACCTCAATGTTTTGCCAGAGATGGTCTGCATCTGTCACCCCTGGGTTTCCGGATACTGGCTAAGGCTATTGCCACCCCTATAGTGCCTAGTTTAGGTGGTGTTCCAAAAACCAAATTAACACCATAACAGCTATAAATAAATGCAATCTGAGGGTCATGCTGTTCAATGCTAGAAGTCTAAATCTCAAGATTCACCCACGCAAAGCACCCCTCAAAATGGTGAACATTGTCATTTGTGCTGTAACAGAGACCTGGTTTAAAGCAGCAGAAAGCACCTTTGTGCTACCAGTCTATAACTCATTCCACACCTTTTGGCCCCAGAACATGGACCAAAGCTCCAAAGGCAGTGGTATCTCCATATTCATAAAGGATATGCACACCTCCAGACTAGTAGTCCAGCATAACGCATCTGAGATACTTCTGGTACAACTAACACTGGGTAAGATGCCGATTCAGGTTGTAGCTGCTATAGGTCCCCAACTATGTCCCAAGAATCTCAGTCCACATTCCTAAGCACCCTGGAAACTATTAAGATCCAGCCCAACACTCTCATTCTAGGTGACTTCAACTACCCCTCCATCAACTGGGAAAACTACTCATGCACCAATACACTGGACCAACGCTTTCTGTAATTCATCAATTCCAATGTTGTGGACCAGCTCATTCTTACCCCCACTAGAGAAAGCAACATCCTTGATCTGGTTATTACTAACATGGGCAACCGTTGCTCTACACCAATAGTCAATTCCTCCCTGGTTAGATTGGACCACAAACTAATCACCATGGAAATCCACATCTCACCCATATCCCCCCCCCCCCCGCAAAGATAGCCACCATGCAAAACGTCTCCAAAGATAACTTTGGCCTCCTAAAAGTAGAGGTGGCTATCTTCACAGCACCCATGCCAATGGAAAATAGATGCATGACTGCCAAATCATACACCAATGCACTGTATGAACATGTACATAAATGCATGGAACTAGCCATACCCAACCGAACCAAGATGCTCTCCTCCCAAAAATGGAAGCCAATCTGGTGGTCCCCTGCCATTAATAAACTCTACAACAGAAGTAAGAAACTGTTGCAGAAAAAGGTGAAGTCCCAAGACTGGGAAAACTCCCTTATTAGCCTCAACAAAAAGTTGAGCTCCCTCATCAAAACCTCTAAAGTCAGCTATGAAGGCAGAATTGTGGCAGACACCAAAAACAACCACAAAACCTTCTATAGTTATATCAACAATACCCATGTCAATGACCAGATTTGCTCTGAGTTACTGCACAATGGTACCTCCTATACTGAGCCAACAGATATTGCCAGCATACTGTCTGACAGATTCATTGCCAACTTTACCACTCTCTCTCCCCCCTAAAGGACCAATCACAATACTGGAAGAATGACAGGCACCCAGCATTACTGCAGCACAGGTCAAAGCTGCATTGTCCAAGGCCAAGAATACCACTTCCATGGGACCTGACAATATCCCTGGCTGTGTTATACATAAATTACAGAGTGAACTGGCACCACATCTGTGTGCCCTGTTCACTCACAGCCTCACCTCAGGCTTTGTCCCTATCGAATGTTATACTGCTACAGCCATCCCTCTCCATAAAGGGGGAGTGACTACAGACCCTGGGAATTATTGCCCCATTAGCCTGATGAATCTGATATGTAAGGCTATGGAGTGTATCATCATGGACCTAATTAACAAGGATATAGGGAATCTCCAAACTCTAGATCCCACGCAATTTGGTTTTGTGAAAAGTAGATCATGCCTGCTCAACCTGATTGACTTCTTTGAGTCAGTCACCAGAGCTGTGGATGAAGATAAGGCAGTTCATACAGCCTACCTGATACCATTCCTCACTCAGGAATTATTGATAAACTCACCAAACTAGGCATCGACCCCTATATCATTAGATGGGTTGTAAAGTGGCTTACAGATAGAACCCACAGTGTGAAAGTAGTGGACTCCAAGTCAGACTGCTGACCAGTCATGAGTGGAGTCCCACAGGGATTGGTCCTGGGTCCTCTCTTGTTTGGCATCTACTTCTCATAAGTCTAGGTCAACACAGAGGGACTCTGGCTAACCAAGTTTGCAGACAACTGCAAGCTGGGAGCCATTATTAACTCCCCAAGTGATGCAGACATCCTACAGAAAGGCCTGACTGAGACCAAAGACTGGTGTTGAAACCATGGCCTTAAGCTTAATGCCAAAAAATGCATCATCATCCCCTTTGGGAAAAGCTCAGTTCCCACTAATTACCACATCGATGGGAGCCCACTGAACACTGAAGGTGTTCTAAGAGATCTAGGGACACAGGTTGACAGCAACATCTCCTTTGACTACCACATTGCCACTCTGGTCAGAAAGTCCTTTTATGTGGCACATCTCATTACTAAGGGTTTTGCATTCAGGAAGAAAGAGGTTATCATCTCCCTCTACTCTTCCCTCATTAGACCAGTCATTGATTATAATGCCCCATTTGGCATGTACCTCACTAGACACCTGCAATAGTTGGAGAGACCAACAAAGTACCTCACAAAGAAGATCCTAGGCCTTAAACACATGATCTGTATGGACAGACTCACAAAAATCCAGCTATTCTCTGTCTCATATCATCTACTAAGAGGAGATCTCTGCTTAAAGTATAAAGCCATGTCTGACCGAACTCTGTTTGAAATGCTACTTCTAAAGAAATCCCAGCCTCTCCGCACCACACGCTCCAGAGACCTCAACCTCATTACCACAATCAACAGAACATGCTGTAGGGACAGGTTCATAACCCAGAGACTGCCCATGCTTTGGAATAGACTTCCCATACTTGTCAAGCAGAGCACCGCACTGGCCCTCTTCAAGAGAAATCTTGATGAGTGGATGGGAAATAGAAATCTGACCCTGGGAATTACTCCAGTAACTGTACTTGATAGAGGCACTGGGAACTAATGTCGGGTGACACAATTCCAGGGCACTTCTATGGGCTAGGCTTGTAAAGGCTCCAGGGCCATTAGCCTAGTACACACCTATGAACCTATTAAAAGTGGCAATTACAAAACCCACCTACTCTCTACACTCCTTTGTGCCTCACCTATACTTACCAATTGAAAGAAAGCAGATCTAGGAAAACCAGAAGCATGCTACAACAAAATAGCCAAATTTGCCACAAATTCTCCATACAGATTCCATCATTGCTTAGCTCTGCAACAACTCATCTGGTTAGAACTACCCCATCTCTTATGTTATACATAGCTCACAATAGCTCATAGACTACTACACCAAACTGAAAAATAAAACCTGCTATCCAAAACTTATTAAAGCCTTATTAGAATAATCATGTCTTATGTTCCTCTAATAAATTTCTACTAAAAATATCCAAATCTAATAATAGTGCTGGAGACTATCTTTATTCATATCACATAGCCAGAATCTGGAACACACTCACTCACACTATCAAAACTACAATTAACCCTTAAAAAATACTCTAAAACCATTTATTTATCAATTAGCTCTGCACTTGCTGTAGGCCTGGCTAACTCTCACTGCTTTGTCTGTATTATTTTATCCTATTACTACTTTTCCTCCCTCTTACTCACCCATCCTCTTCCTCTGCTAACAACCATAGTATTATCTGCTCTGAACCTAATCCTTAAACTATTTACTCTTATTCCTACCTCCTGAGTATCTATTCTTCTATATTAATTTATCTTCTTCCCCATTTCTCCTCTTTATTTTTCCCTACACTCACCTAGCTTCCCAGTAATTCCTGTCGATCATTGACTTCTTCCTCTCTCTTTATCTCCTCTGTAAGCATCTTCCTGGCCCATCCTCATTCATTCTGTTCTTCAGGTGCTCTCTAACGTGAGATACACTAACAATTACATTTTTAAAATTGTGCTTGATCCATTTTTATTATTCTAATAATACCTATGAGGTATCTTATTGGCATTGTAATTACTTTTATAATTTTTGTATCCAAGTATTATTGCTATGCATCTATGCAATTTTATTTTGCTTTACTTTATATCCATGTAATTTTGCTTTGCTTTGCTTTATATCTATGGAATTTTGCTTTAGTCTATGGAGCTTTTCTCCCCGGGCCTCCGCTAAAAATGGGTTCATGCCCAGTTGGACTTTCCCAGTAAACAAATGTCAAATAAATAAATTAAGTTAATATATGTGGGATAGGGTGATATGTAATATCAGAAATGTATTCTATGATTAGGGAACACTTTTGTTGACAAGTAACAAACCCATGAGTCATTAACATGAGTTTCCAGTAGTACAAGATATTTCTTGCATCATGTAAAGCAAATTATATAATACATGAGTACTTTTTTTTCCAATATTTAAGTCTGAATGATTGTTTCCAATTCATTTCAGTGGGAAGTGATAATTTTGTAAGTTGTTTATTCACTAGCCTTTACATAGATTCCATATATTTTATGAAGGGGCTGCTTTGCATGTTTTTCTTTTGTAATTTTGAGGGTTTTTTTAACTTTAGCACGACAGCTGATTTTGAGTTATTATTTTAGTAGCAAGGTACTTAGTAAAGTATGATCTTGAAAATAGGCCACAAGACTTCAGACTCTCTGCAAAAATCAATGGTAAAAATGGTTGACTGATGAGACCATGAATATTAGTCAGAAACACGGGGGAGCTACAGCCAGAGAAGATCGAGAGGCAGTTATGGAAATGGAAAATTTCCAGTGTGTTGCAAGGTAAGGCAAAAAAATGCATTACAACAATGCATGCAGGACATAGAATCTGTAAATGTTAGAAGAAGAACAAGAACAACATTTCTAAAGGTACTTGTGTTAAGAAAAATGTTCAACTTTGCAATGGAATGTTAAAGGAAGCTGATAAATCTATATTGAATGAATCCAAGAAGATCAGAAACAAGATGAAAAGATTATACCATGCCACTAGACCAAAAAAAAAGGAACAGGCCAACAGCCATTTCCACCTTTTTTATCACCAGTAACTGATGGTGATGACAGAAGTCGAAGCAACATTTTTGCTTTACCAAAGAGGCATCAGGCATTCATGAATGAATAAATGGCATTCCCACTGACGTATCACCACGCAAAGATATAACTGTTATGATACGATGCACTGACAGGAAATTTAGAAATAGCATTGTGGATGGCTGCCTGGATATCTATTTATACCAGTCTTGAAGAAAAGTGATTGATTGTGGAAATAATCACAAAAATTTGCTCTGATCTCACTTGCCCGCAAAATTCTTCTAAAAATTATTACTCCTGCACCTGGAATGTGAATTATCAAGAGGCCAGGCAGTATTCAAAAAACAACAAGGAATAAGAAACATCATTGTGAATGTCAGATGGATCTTTGTAAAGGCACAATGATATCACAATAGCTTATGTTTCTTCGATTATAACAAAGCCTTTGACTATAAAGGTAATGAGAAACTCTGGGTGCATTAAGAAGCATGTAAATATACCACCTAATAGTTCTCATGTGCGATCTGTACATCAACCAAAAAGCAACACCTTGAATAGAACAAGGAAAGACAGAATGGCTTAGAACTGGAAAAGGAGACTGCATACTTTTTCCACACCTATTTAAGTTATATGCAGAAAAGAAAAATCATCAGAATTGTAGTAAGAAAACTGAGATGTGAAAATTATATAGTATAATTATCCATAATTTTCACTATACTGATCGTGCAACATTACTGTTTGAAACTAAAGATGAACTGAAATACTGTTCATCATCTTCTTTTGGCTGTTCCCATTAGGGGTCACCACAGCAGATCACCTGTTTCCATTTCTTCCTGTCCTCTGCATCTTGCTCTGTCACACCAACCACCTGCATGTCCTCTCTCACCACATCCATAAACCTTATCTTAGGCCTTCCTCTTTTCCTGTTACCTGGTAGCTCCATCCTTAGCATCTTTTTCCCAATATACTCAGCATCCCTCCTCAGCACATGTCCAAACCAACATAATTGTGCCTCTCTGGCTTTGTCTCCAAACCTTCCAACCTGGGCTTACCCTCTAATATACTTATTCCTAATCCTGTCCACCCTCATCACACCCAGTGCAAATCTTAACATCTTTAATTCTGCCACATCCAGCTCAAACTCCTGCGTTTTTGTCAATGCCACTGTCTCCAACCCATATAACATAGCTGGTCTCACTACCCTCTTGTAGACCTTCCCTTTCACTCTTACAGGTACTCGTCTGCATGAACTGAAATACTCTTATGAAGATTAAAAAACAGTCTCAAAATGGGTTTGTGCCTTTAAATTAAGAACACCCAGATCTTGACAATTTGTAAACATAATACAGAAGAAATAGAAATAGTAGACAATTTCAGCCTGCTTGGATCAACAATCAATGCTTAAATGTCACAAGCGATCAAGAAATCTGATTATGAATCACTCTTGGCAAAACAGCCATGAGGGATTTAGATGATATTCAAGTGTAGTGATGTATGTTTGCATAGGAGCATTTATCTTGTCCAAGTGATGATAGCACTTTGAAAAACATCATCTGAATGTGAAAGGTGGCCCATGATGAAACAAGACAGAGGAAAATGTTTCTTGAAGAATGTTGCATGTACCATGGACTACCCAGAAAACAAATCAGTCGGTAATGGACTACATAAAGCCTAAGTATTTCCTTGAAGCTTAAATGGCAAGACTTTGACTTTCATACTTCTGGCATATCATGAAAGAGAAAGATTAATGGTTGGCAAGGTTTAAGGTAAAAAAAAAACAAAAGTTTGACTAACAATGATATAGGCTGATTTAATAACTCCAGTGATGGATGTCTTTCTATCAGTGATTAGTTTTGTGAATGGAGACAAGGTCTAATATCCACAGGGTCACCATGAGTCAACATTGGTTCGAGGAAGTTATATAATATTTTAGTAGTCTAGTGACAGCTATGATGCAATACGTTAGTGGTATAATTTGTTATGTTTTAGACTTACTGAGTGGAAATATTTGGGCCGGTATTCATTGTCACTTGCATGACTGAGATAGGAGTATTCCTAATGCTTACAAATGAGTGTAGCTAAGGTGAAACACACAGGGGCCATGTACGCTAATGCAAAAGGGCTTAAAAATAAGGAGATGCAAATGAGAAATGTAAAGCAAAGCAGTTTTTCAACTCATAGTCTGACATCTATACAGTACATACATCCGTTGGTAAAAACAATGTTTCACTTTTGATATTGGAGTTGCAATACATGAACTTGCCCCTAGCACCCCTTTTATAAGTTTGTCTTTGGTATGCACAAGCACTAAAATGACAAAAAACTAAATTATGTTGTCCAACAATCACTTCAGCACACAAATGAATTATTTCCCCAAGCTACTCGTTCAATAACATGTCATAGTGTGCACAAGCACCAAAATGAAGCATTCACTCAAGTGACTCCTTCAGTAAAATGTCCAGGTATGCACAAACATTAACCAATCTCCCCTCACATGTGTGTATTCTCCTGGAAAACTGCTACTTCCTTGCATAAGTTCAGGGATATTTACATGCTTAGCATGCAAATTAGCTCATTATAGATTTATGTCTATGGATCATCCTCATATGCATACTTGTAAAGCCTGTTAACAGCATAGTAGCTGTCCCCCTATCGCTTATGTGGTAAACATGTTATGCTTTTGCAATGGGGGGGGGGCGTGTTTACAACTCCTTCACATGACTGTATTCATGCTGAAAGTCTGAGATTTGCATATCCACATAGTGCTGCTCTTCCTGGGTCACCGCTATGAAAAAGCCAACCCCCAGAGTATGAATAGAGGCAGGTCATTTTTGTCCATAATGACATTTTCCTATTGGCTGATTGCAGATGTATTTTTTGTATATATTTCAAATATTTTATTTTATTTTTTCAGTCTAATGCTTTTACTTTCACATCTGGGGTTTGATTCATACAGGTGCATAGTATTTTGTGTGCTGTAGGTGTATATTGTGTGTGTGTGTGTGTGTGTGTGTGTGTGTGTGTGTGTGTGTGTGTGTGTGTGTGTGTGTGTGTGTATATATACATGTGCATGGAGTGTTTTTTTCCTGCTTGTTTGGATTGGATGTGTTTTTGTGTTTAAGGGTGAAAATAGAGTTAAAGTGAGTGGTTATAATAGCCAGACAGTAAATGCTGTCCACAGAATGGTGATAAATGCCTAGTGAACAGAATGATAACAAATGAAAGTACCTATCAGTGCTAAAATGATATATGTATCATGGCTCCAAGACAGAACTCAACCCAAAAACGTGAGTCCCAGACTACAAACAGTAAATAATGATCAGTATCAGATATCTTCACTCATAGTAATGCTACTTGGCATGTGTGGGGGATGCAGTCCCCCACACCCCTGCTAGTTATATATATATATATATACTAGTTCCAAGATCATCACACCTCAGAGTAAGGGAAATTCTCTGAGCTATGGCAGATTTTAAGTTAGCATGCATTATGTTTTTTTCATGGTTAAGTGAACGCAGTTTTTCAACTTGTAATTGTGGGTCTTACCTATACCAACTCACTACTGGTGTATATTATTAGGATAAATCAGTCTGTGAGCCATAATAGCCTTAACTTGATAAAGGAAAAACTGAAGCACTGTTTTGCATGCAGTTCTTTTTTCTGTGCAACAGAAAAAAAATGTAAATACCAGTAGAAGATAAAATGTATATAAAGTAGTATGGTTAAATGTATTTCTCTTATTTTTTTTTCTGTGTAGGTAGTAATATGCATTACTAACATGGAGCTTTAAACAGTAGTTTTTAGTTGAAGAAATCTTCCAGCTTTAAACCTTATTACAGAATTGTACTCCTGATATTTTGAATCATGCTCAGCGTTACAACATTTTCAATGTTCTTTCCAAATCCATTGCCTAAATCACAGTTGTTTTATTTCTGTGTTTAATTTCCCTACACATATGGAAATAATTACTGGTTCCGTTTGTTTCCTACTTACCAGTGGTCTAACATAAAAAGAGCTTCTTTCAAGCATTTAAAACAATGTTTACAGTGCATTTTGTTTTTAATGACTCAGCTAAACATAATACATATGGGCATTTGGTGACGCTGTGTTGTTTGTAAACCACTGAATGTTAAAATATTGTAAGCACATTTTGAGGGCAAGTACTGAGTATTACATTAAAAATACATAGTGAAATGCATGAATTAATGTTGGTATTAATGTCTGCAGAGTAAGAAAAGCTGAAACACTGCTGTAATGACATGCTATAGAAAATTAAGTTACCAGTAATTACAAAACACCTGGGTTTTGTACACTTCAAAAAGAAAAACAGACAGGAGCTGACCTGCCTTGACCAGGCAGCATAGAGTAATTAAGAGCTTCATAAAAACGCCTTTGTGTAGGCCGTAGATATGATGGCTTTGTATGCACATGCATCCAGTACAAAGGAATTATTCTGTTTCCTGCTATACTGAATATGGCCTTTATGAGAAAACCGAAGTAAAGTTGTGAATATGTGACAGTATGCAAAAGGTAGTAATAAGGACAAGAAATCTGGAAGGAAATAATTTATTAATGCATGTTTTGAATAAAAGCTAATATGTCTATAACAATAAACAAATGACCCATAGAACTCCCCTTGTAAGATTGTTGTTCACACAACAGACTGCCCCTGCAAGTACAGTACTACCAAAACTGCAAAGTTTCGTGCACCATCAAAAAAGTAGTTTTCTGGTAACTAGATCTGGCAGTCTACAAGAGACCAATATATTATTTAGCACATACAATTTATAAAGCCGCGGTGGTACAGCGGTAGCGTTGTTGCCTCACAGCAAGAGGTTCTCCTGTTCGATTCTCGGCTGGAGTGCCTTCTGTGTGGAGTCTGCATGTCCTCCCTGCGGACGAGTGGTCTCTGAAAGGCATGTGTGAATGGGTGTGCCTTCACTGAAGGTTGGGTGTTGGGCTGGCAACTTGGCACCATAAAAATCTACTGCCAATCGTTAGTGGACCAGAGTTCTGCTGTGGAGAGCCCTAACTGGGAAAAGCCAAAAAGAAAAGCAATAACATGCAATTTATAAACATGAAAAGTACCTGTGAGAAATTAAATGTACACCTTGCTGTCCAACAAGTTCCACAGGTAATTAAATAAGTTTCCTGCATCCTAGTCTTTCATATTATAACACTTACTTTCACTGACTTTAATCTCTTTTACTGTAATTATGACAAGTAAGACCATTAGGTCCATCACAAATCAGTTTATCATATATGGTACAGGATTGGATATTTTCTGGATAATTTTACAGTACTTTTGTCCCAATGTCCTGCATTGCAAACTGCTAAGAGGATGAGATGTCAAGATCCTACTTGTTAGATTTCATGTGAGCCCTGTGCTCCTAAGCAAAAGAGAGCCCCAGGATACCCCAAAAATGCTGAAGAACACCATGGTGCCATTATACAGAGGCATTATTTAAGAAAAGTGCACTGGGCTGTTAAGTGAGTTCCTCAGAGCTCTTACAACTTCAACATGTGAAAATCAGTTTTAAGTTAGATGGACAGCTCATTTCTTAGCAGGTGGTATTGTTCGTTGCACTAATATGTTGCAGTATACTACCAACTGTGTTACTGTACTGTAATTCAAATCCATTGCTGGTGTTATGATTCAGTGGCCAAGTGGCAGACTGTGACAGTGAGTCTTGTGATAAGGAGTAGGTGAAGCAAGAATAAGCCCATTTAATGTTTCCTTTCCACCAACTACTTCCACCTTTATACTGTCTTATAGAGAGCGTGCCAGACATGGGCACCACTGTCTCTCCACTGATATGGTTAACTAGTATACCATCTTATAGAGAGTGTGTCAAACACGGGTACCACTGTCCCTCCACTGCTATGGTTAACTAGTATACCATCTTATACAAAGTATGCCAACCACGGGTGCCACTGTCCCTCTGCTGCTATGGTTAACTAGTATACCATCTTATAGAGAGTGTAGCAAACATAGGCACCACTCTCCCACTCAGTCACTGAGATGTCCAAACTCCTACTGAACTCTTCTCTACAGGGATCTGATCAGTTGTAATTATTGTCACACACTGGCCTATACAATTCCATGTGTTAATAGTACTATACCTCACCACTTGTCCTGTTTCTCACAGCTGTCCCTTTCCATTGTTATGTCCAAACTGAATGTCTTCTGATGGTTCTTCAGTGGGACCACACTCAGGAATGATCTTTCCTGTGGTTTACATTTAAATTCTGTAGGTTTAAAAATGTGACTAAGAACCACTTTCAAGAAAATTATCAGTTTCCCATATATGAAAGGTTGTAAATGGAAGGCACATTATCTATTTTTTTTCCTATAGTTGTGTTTTTTTAAACTTATCATCTGACTTTGTGTTGTGTATTGGATAGTGGCAGATAACGAAAATGATGTTCTATACTATTTGAAATCCATTTTGTGACTATTTTTATATAGTTTTATATAGTGCATAATGGGCAGCTAATCCACATGCTAATCAAAGAATAGCTAGTTTACACAATTAGACAGATAGATACAAACATATAGGTAGATAGATAGATAGATAGATAGATAGATAGATGGACAGACATATAGACAGATAGATAGATACCTACATTTATATTCAATCAGATGCATTATTGGTGCTTATTAGAAAATGAAAAAAATTGCTCACAAAAGAGCTCAGATAGTGAACGTTATAATTGTCATCGAGATCTGAGACAAACATTTACTTCCAAAACAGGCTTCTCTACATATACACACACACACAAAGATGCACAGATACACACACAGACACAGACATACACACAAAGATGCACATAGACACACACACAAGCACGCACACACACACACACACACACACACACACACACACACACACACACACACACACACACACACACACACACACACACACACACACACACACACACACACATGTATGAACTGCTTTCCCTCTGTTACCCTGACTCCCTGGTAAATTATTCAATCAGTTCCAAGACTTGACATTCAGTGAAGAAAAATGAAATGTTTGGATTTTGGGGAAAATCTATTATAGCTTAGTTGTATGGTAAATTCAGAATGGAAATAACTGCATAGTGCTTGAAAAAGTGTGAGTTTGTGTTTTGCAAAGCAGTATGTATCCCACTTCATCCTATAGTTTTAGTAAGCATTAAATACATGAAAATCTAAATAATGATGTTCTTGTCAAAAGAATTAAGAATTTAGTTGGTACTAGCTTTGTTAGTTGTACTGAGGACTATCTTTTCATATATAGCTTTAAATGAAAAAAATAAGGATGTTGAATAAAAACGGTTAAATGATGTTGAAAGATTAGCGGTTACATGATATGTGAATTTAATTCAGTATACTGCTGTTTTGAAGAAAGGACCAGTGCAAAAATAAATTAACTTTGTGCTGAATAAAGTATCTTTAAAGTGTTTTTCTTCATAGTCATACCTTTGTATTTTGCTTGTGTATTTCCAGGTACATTCTCTTTCTGTTCACTGAACTATTGATTTGCTATGCTGTTTTGTCCAACATCGTCTAGATCCTCTGACTTGTAGGTAAGCCACAATCAATCTGTACTCTTTTCTCATACCTAATATGCCCCATTTCCTTCTGTCTTCCTCATTTGCTTTACTCTGTGAACCTCCAGATAAGGTCATGCTTATACAGTGGGTTATGCCCATGATCTAACATTCTTAAAAAGACAGTGATCTTCAAACTATACAGCTTAGTTACCCAGGCAAATGTGTCATCTCTAAATAGTGGTTATTAAAGATATTGAGAATTCATCTGTTTAGTATTGGAAAGCTAAAGTGACAGAAATTTATTGACAGCCATTTACTTAATCTTTGTATTATCTTCTTCCCAGTCATATCTCTATAGCCTGGGTCCATCACCTAAGTTGGGTCTCACCCTCTTTGTTATGTTAACATTGCTTGCATAGCTTTATGTACTGTAATATGATCATTATAGGCAATTTTTCTAGGTTGCTCTATCTGGTTCCACTTCAGTTGTATACCCTTTTATTGGCTTTTATTTCCCAAGTGCAGGTCTTTACATTGAAATCAAAATGTCACGTATATGAACATTTCACAAAAGTCTGCCAAGTTTATTCTCTTTCCTGAAGTCTGTTTAGGAATATCATCTTTATTGCATGTGCTTGAGAAAGGCAAAATAAACAAACCCATTACTGAATTCAGAAATACTTCATTACAAAACATGCTTGCACAAGTTTGGGATCCATTTACTCTTAACATTTTAATTAATATTGTTTCACTCTGAGGCTGTCTACTGTTTTGAAGTTGGATATTACAGGACAAAGAGAAATTATAAAAGGTGCTAAAGGTAGCCTTCCTAGTGTGTTCTGCAATCATTTGATTTGGTATCCAAGTTTATTGTTCAAGATAAGTTTTTGTTCCACTTACGACACCTGCTTCCAGACCTAATATGTCCTCTTCATGTTTGTGTGAAAATACTAGGTCTATCTCTGTATCCTCCCAAGCCAGGTCTACTTGACAAGATATATTACCTGTAGGGCATATAATATGCCTTTGCTATTAGATATAACTCCATTTGGTATATGCTGATCTGGTGATGGCAACGTTGTCCTTTTTTTCTGGTCTCTAATAATACATTGCATTCTTTTTTTTTTATTCATTTTGCTTTGAAGGGATATTTATAGACATTTCAGTATGGATTTTGGTGTTATTTCTAGTTACCATTGAAAATCATTGTGTCTTCTTTCATGTTACTCTTATGATCTGTTCTTTTGTGTCCACAATGCATTACTTGCCATCCATATTTTGAGCCTTACTAAAGATCATGTACTCTGCCTTTTTAGCATTCCAAGAGCTGCTTTCTGTGACCACATTACTATTAATGATTCATTATTAATATAGTCTTTTTCACAAGTGTCTTTCATTCATAAAGCTTAATGCATAGAGTTTAGATAATTATATGCAGTTATTTCATTATCACACCTACTTAAACTTAATGTGCATATTATAACTGCATTCTGTTACTACAGCAGACTCCATCTTATCTGATCTTACTGGGACAAGCCGGTACGTAAAAATCAACTGCCAATCATTAGTGGACCGGAGTTCCGCTGTGGCGAACCCTACCTGGGAAAAGCCGAAAGACACACACACACTGGAACCAGACCTCAGGCTGAATAAACAAATGGCTTGTTAACAAGGGCGCCCGCAGGCAGGTGCAAGGGGGTGCACTTGCACCCCTCTGGATTCGGCTAGCCGGGAGACTTCATTTTCTTTTAATTTAAAAAATGTTTTTTCAAGTCGCACAGATGGAACAGGTGTTTGCAACATGATTTCATGTTCTCCGTCTGTGCGACTGTTGGCTTACGTCTTTAGCTTTCACCTCCTCCACCCCGCGTGCAGAATTCCAAATCCAAAAGATGTTGGGACGAGCGTACAAGTGAGAGGTAAGTGTGTGCGTGTGTGTTTTTAAGTGTTTGAGAGGTGTGTGCAAGTAAGAAATAGGTAGTTAGGGCCGGGGATGTTAAAAGATGTTGGGACGAGCATACAAGTGAGAGGTAAGTGTGTGCATGTGTGTTTTTAAGTGTTTGAGAGGTGTGTGCAAGTAAGAAATAGGTAGTTAGGGCCGGGGATGTTAAAATATGTTGGGACGAGCGTTCAAGTGAGAGGTAAGTGTGTGCGTGTGTGTTTTTAAGTGTTTGAGAGGTGTGTGCAAGTAAGAAATAGGTAGTTAGGGCCGGGGATGTGTGGACAGGGTTGCCAGCTTTTCAACTGTCCAAAGTGGGACATTTTTGGTACAGACATCAGATTTTGCAGGCCGAAACATACCCACGGCCAGTACAAAGGATAAAACATCACTTTTTTCTAAATAAAAGCTTATTTTTGTAGCATTTTATGTTACTTATTCTGTTTCTTATAATATAACAGTCAAACTGCTCACACCAAAGCTGGAGCACTTGTCAGAACCAAGCGAAAAAGTATTATACACCGGGTTTAAATCAGTATGTCCCCTTGAAGCCTGTTTTAAAACATCGCAAATAATGCAGTTTTATTATATACATTATTATATATATTTTTTTATATACATTCATTTTTTATATATATTCATATTTTATTTATATATTTAAATGGCCATAGTTAATAGATAAGATTAGTTGGCTATTTATGTATATTAGGCTGTTATATATAGATCTGCACTGAGCACTTTAATATACATCATACAAAGATTTAGACAATATGTGGTTTTATTTAATCCATTAAAGTTTTACTTTTTTAAAATAATGTAAGGTAATTAAGTTAATATATATTGTAATTCTTATATGTTTAGTTTATATATTAATGTTATGGGTCCTTTTATGAAAGGCATGCATATAATATTTGAATCTAAAGAGCTTTTAAAATGCATTAAAATGGACTTATTTGCAGAAATGAGGTATCTGAATGGCAATGTAACAAAAGAAAGATGTCACTTTAAACTAAGATATTTAATGGTTAGTTAATTGTTTAATTATATCAATTAAGTATAATGTATAGCTATATAAACTGAAATAACAGAGCTTGTAATAGAATCTGATGAAGCATACTATTGCTACACGAAAGCGCTCATTCCTGTTGGTTTTATTCATGGAATAAAGAAGGAGTTTTTGTATTTTTTACTTTATCTGGACTTTTTGCAAGTTAACAACCTTTGCTGTAGTTGCACTAGACACGATGCATTTAGGCTTAGCTCTCTCTATTTTACTGAGTAAGTGACACGAGATTGTGTTTATGAGTTCACGTGAGTTCACGCTAATAGAGACGTGGAGTATAGCTTTTGAGTGCAACGTAAGGGTTCCACAAGCAAACTTTTTGGGGCTTTGGAGTTGCAGATAGCCACATTAAGGTTCTTGCTATTTTTATATGGTATATATATATATATACAGTCAAGCATTTTAGTGATGCTGTGGATGTAATGGTTTTGCGTCTTCTGCAGACATATTCAAAGGTATTGGAAGTTTAATGTTTGACAGCTAAAAAATATGCGTTTTATATCACACTGTACCTGTAATGTCAACTTAGGTACAAAGTGGTATTTTTGATGTGTACTGCACTTTTTAAAAGTTGCTTTATCTTGTGTCGCTTATGCTTCTGATATATATTCTTATTTGGAAGTTAATGATATGTGCTTTCTTAACATGCTGCAAATGTACTGCCTAGTTAGGTTTAATGTTCCGCTCTTGATGAACTCTGAGTTTTACAAATGTTATATGGTTGTGTGGCGCCTATGTTTCTAGTACTAGTTTGAGAATGCAAAATGCGATCAGTTAGTTCATCTTGTTTAATAACTGCTGTCTTTTATGTACCAGATATGCTGTTGTTTCTGTAATACGGGCTGATGTTTATCACTCATATAGGATGCATTGTGAAAAAGTACACATGGTTTGCTTTTGTAAATAAGATAATGGCCTGAGATTGTGCATTTTCAGAGTTTAGTTATACGCTTAAGCGTAATATGAGTGTAACGCAATAATTTTCCCATTGTTTTCTCATTGGCTAAGAATTTGACCAATAATGGGTGTACGTAGTATTTTTAAATCTGTGTACTGGATGTTGAGTTGAAAGGTCTGAAGAAGCCTATGGGTGAAAGCGCTTACTATAATTAAAGCTTTATGAATTTAACTGAAGAGCTCTCGTACATTTTTGTATTGTCTTTGAAGAGTTGAAGTACCTGAAGCTGTCTAGTCATTATCGAGGGTGCCATTAGGTTCCTACACACGAGTTTATGCTTGGACTTTATATTTATATTTTTATCTTGGCGGTAGTAGGAACCGTACTCTGTTGGCTGGGTGTCCTTCGTATTCTTGGTATTAGAACAGTATTTTCATTGTCATTTCCGTGGTGGATACACTTGTGTTTCTTATAATATCTAGGTGTTTCAGATCATACCGAATAACTGTTTGATACAACTTTTACATAAAATATAGGAAATAATTTTTCTCTAAAATCTCAGGACATTTGCCATTTTTACAAATTCTTTGCAGGACACAACTGTCCAAAGAGGGACTGTCCCTTGCAAAGTGGGACAGGTGGTAACCCTAACATACCAGGATATCAATGTCTGAAATAAATGTTTCATGAGCCTTACAGCCTTTATTTTTTTTTTCTTTTTGTGACAAATTAATTTGTTTATGAATTTCATGAGTATTTCATCAGCACACTTGTTTTCTGAATGTTAATGAAGCTCTCATAACAATATTAATATCATGTAATCTGTTAAAAGTATCAGCACTTTTAAAAGATTTTTTTAAAACTGTTTTGTTAGGAGAAACATGCTTCCTGCAATTTGTGACCACTCAAATGTTCATTCTGACATTTAAAAAATGTTCCTATTTATGTTAAGCTTTGGACATATTTCTTGCACTAAGAGGTTGTGGTGAGTGTGTGAGTGTGTAATGTCCTAGTTAGAATTATCAGGTGGAATTTATTTTCAAGTGCATTTTTAAGGAATTGTGAGCTTCAAGGGAAGATAAATTTACTGCTGCTCATGCTAAGTCTGCTTAAAATGTGCAACTGTTTAGTTCAGCAAATGGTATCACTATTGTCGTATAGAATTTTAAAGCAGTGTTAATAGCACAGCAGGTAGCATACTTGCATCTTGATGTAGAAGGGTATAGGTTCTACTTCCACAGCATGTAGATTTGTATTTTAAGGAGATGGGGTGCTGCAGTCCTGAGTATGTCCTCCTTTGGAGGAAATACCTCGCAACTATGAACCTTTTTCAGCTTGCCACCCATTCCCTATTGCAGTATACTAGCTTACCACTTTTGTTTAATGTAGCATGGGCAATTTATTCTTTAGGAGTAGTAGGCACTGAATTGTAGATATGATTGCATAAGATATTTACATAAGCATAATGGTTTAGACATACAATTAAAAGTATAGTATGTAGTAACATTTGATTGTTCATACAGTATGTTTAGTAGAGATAATGTTGAAGATGTACTAAATATAAGACAAGAAAGGAAAAACTAAAAAGCACTAGCCAGATTGTCAAAGCAGGAGAATATAGACAAGTTCATCTGAGATTCATTGACATTTTAAGGGAAACTGTGAAGACTGTGCATAAAACACATATTTCTATCCAGAATTCATACCTCAGTCTCAACCTCTTAGAGCAAAAAATCTGGACAAAGATTAAAATGATGGGGGAACAAGTAGAGAAAGATTTTAAATATTGCTCTTACAAACTTAGAAAGTTGATAGAATAATAGGTTTTGCATAAGCATGAAATTGCTGAAGGATGTAGAGTCTTCGACTCAAATGTTTATTATTATTTAATGACTTCAATCCTCAGCTATTTGCCATAAAAGTACACATTTTAGGAAGAACACACAAAAAATATGAGGCGAAAATCTGTTCAGTTGAGAGGTATAATGGTGCTTACTGCAGTATTAAGTTTTCTTTGCATAAACATGTACAAAAGCAAAAATCAACTAGTTTTATGTATTTTTTTTTTTGTTGTTGTCCAGGTTAGTATGATGCACATGCCAATCATTGGTGCAGCTGAAACACATCAGAAAATGTTTTTTTTTTTTAATCCCATACCTGACACTTTTTTTTTGTTTGTTTTTGTTCAGTAACATCATTGATAGAAGATCTGCAAGATATTGACAACAAAGGTAGTAGTAGCCCATTGGATTCTTTAGGCTGTCTTATAACTTCAAAGCCAATGCACCAGACAAGAAGCGATCATTCAGATATAGTAGCAATATGATATAGTTCATTACTGACGGCAATTAGTTTTCAGAATTCTTCACGTTATAGGTTTTGCATCATTTTAAGATGCAGATAAAATAAGTTGAACTGAGCAGTGTTAATGGTGGAAAAGCAAGACGTCAGTGAAAAAACTAAGGAGTCAAGATAGGGAATAGAAATACTTGTTCTGTAATAACTCTCAAAATCCATGACTACTGTGTTTGCTCGGTGTGTCGATTGCAAATCCTTGACAACACTAACTCAATACTAAATTTATCTGCTAGTGATCTTGCCTTACTGAGAATGTCATTCCTAAAGTGTTCTTCAGCATTGTTGCGGTGCTCCTTGAATATTTTAATAAGTCTGTTGATGTGTTGTTGAGCCTCTACTATATCAAGTTGAACAGACTGAAACATCTGGGCAACAGGCTCAAGAACTGATGAGTAATTTGCAATAATGAAGAGAAAAATAAGAAATGTGCACGATGAGCAAGCTGAGTAACATATGTGCATTTTGTCTGGTTTCACCAGAAGTGCTCTTCTGAAGATCAGCCAGGCAGTCATATATTTTCTCAAAGTTCTGACTAAACACATGAATGGATTTATATTTCTCGGTCCATCGTGTCTCACACAGAAGAGGTATATTTGGTGCCAATGCTCGCCGCTTTGGACTGTCATGGAAAAATAATCTTGATAACATCAGCAGCACTATTCATTTCAGGAACATCATTCGATCACTGACTACAAGGTTTAGTCTGTGAGATGCAGTGGATAAAGGCTGTTTTTGGATACTTCTCACAAATCTTTGCCTGACCACCATTCTGGATGCTTGCCATTATGGAGCAGTCGTCATAGCCAGTCTGAGTAATTTTTCCAGGTCTAGACCTCACTTTATGCATTCACTGACAATGACATTTGATACAGACTGTGCATCTCTCACGACAATGGGAACAAAATCTGCAAACTCTTCTCGAATACAATCATCATCAACAAACCAAATGCCCAGTGACAACTGCTCAATGTCTGAGATATCTGCAGTTTCATCTGCCAATACACGAAATCCAACTGCACTGTTTGCTGCACAAACAATCTCCTTTTGAAGTATGTGTTCGTATTCTAACAGCTCATTTTGCACCCTATGGGATATGTACCAAGCATTTCCTGCACCTGTTTCACTGTGCTATTTCAGTATTGTCACCAGCTTCAATAAATCTAACAAGTAACAAATTTCCACCAGAGCCTTCTTTTCCACAGAGAGGAATGTCAAGGGTTGCACAGTAAATAATGGTAGATACAATTGGTTCCAAATTATTTTGGTTCTCTGCAATTTGTTTTCCTACTGCTGCATCTGGCTGTGGAATAACAGCTGTTTCTGGCTTCTGTCGTGTTCGTGTACAAGAGAAATTTACAGCATCTTCAGTAGAACCTCTGTGCCATGATGATTGCATGTGATTTCTTGCAAGACTCATTGAAGGCATTATATTTTGTGCACACACTAGTGATGAAGCTGCCTTGCAACCCACGGTGAAGTAACTGAGGAAATAAATCACAAGTTAAGCAGAGTGGGCCTTTCAAGAGAGGAGAAAATGCAAGCCATGGTGAGTACTGAGGTAACCAACTATATCTGAATATAGTTGGTTAATAAATAATGACATGCATTTCATTTTCAGACTTCATATCATTCAGAAAATTTAATTCTAACATAAATCCTTTTATTCTAGCAACTTTCTAATGTGTCCCTAATTTTGGGCCTTTATCTAACGTTATAACAGGCTTTGTCCAGATTTCTTGTGTTAACAGATTGAGAGGTATGGTGTGTATGTGTGTCTGTATGTATAAGAAGGAGGAAGCATACCCCTCAGCTGTCCACGGTTTTGGAGAATGTCCAGATTTTTCCCCATATTCCTCCTAAAAAGTATTGAAGTTGCTAAGTAATGACAGACATTTGAGTTTTATATATAATATCCTTTAGAAAAATGCATACTAGCATAAATCCTGTTATTCTAGCAATGTTTTAAGTTCATGAGAGCAATATTTATAATCTGTTCCGATTTTACTTTAGGCTTTGTCCAGATTTCTTGCACTTAAAGGTTGAGGTGTGTGTTAGAGAGAGTGAAATGCCCTAGAGTTAGCAGGTGGAATGTATTTTCAAGTGCATTTTCAAGGAATTGTGAGTTTCAAGGGAAGAGAGTTTTACTGCTGCTCATGCTAAGTCTGCTTAAAATGTGCAATTGTTTTGTTTAGCAAATAGTATCACTATTGTGGTATAGAATTTTTAAAGCAGCACAGCAGGTAGCATACTTGCATCTTGATACAGAGGGCTGTAGGTTCTACTCCCATAACATGTAGATGTGTATTTTAAGAGGGTGTATGTCTTCCTTTGGATGAGCTGCCTAATAACTATGTACTTGTTTTCAGCTTGCCACCCATTCCCTATTGCAATATACCAGCTTACCATTTTTTTAATATAACGTAAGCAATTTATTTTTCAAGGGCAGCAGGCAGTGAATTTGTAGATGAAACAATGAAATATAAAGTTGTTTTCTAGCAACAACCTCTTCACTGGTTTCAGATCTCTTTAATGTGGAATTATTCAGATGAGTTTTACTTCTGCAAAGATTCTGCATATTGATTGATATTGGTGAATTGTATGACAGAAGTTTGAGTAGAGTGGCCCTTTTATTGTTGAAATGTTCTGAATTGGCAGGTTGTCATTATTGGTCCATATGATTTGTTTCATTGCTTAAAGGAAAAATGTTCAGAACTATAAATTTAAAACACACTCTAACAAGTGGTGCTGTATTATACAAGGAATATAATTCAATTATTATATAGTATAATTAATAGTATATTTAATACAGTCAGGAGGGTGAATCAAATAACTTTTGCATGGTTCTAAAAATGTGTGCAAGGAGCCTATGATTTGAAAACAGCCCAAAGGTAAACTTACCCTGTCACTGGCTAGATGCATTTTCTTTGAACGCGGGCTTCAATGTTGTTTCGGTGAATGTGGGTTTCAAAGGCAGAGAAGTTTTAATGCTAAGTCTCTTTTCATTGTAAGACTATTGCTTTGTTTAGGTTTAGTAAATGTCTATCGGTGTTTGTGCTATAAAATTTGAAATAAAAGTTGTAAATGAAATCCAAATATCTGTAATCATTGTAGAAGTAAAGCATAAAACAGTATGCACACTGAGAGATTTGAACAGTGTCTATGAGAAATGGGGAAAAATAGCCAAGTATTGGGACACTGGAATGGCTGCGTGGGCAGGGGTGGGGCTGAGTGGGCGGGGACATCGGATGGGGTGGGGCTACATGGGCGGGGCTTGAGTTTGCACCCCCCTGCAAAAAATCCTGCGGGCTCCCTTGCTTGTTAATCAGAAAAAGCATACAAAATAGCATTATAGGTTATAAATCAGCTAGAGTAACATGCTTTGTGTTAGTATGCATTTTTCTAATAAATATGACATCTAAAATTCAAATGTCTGTCATTATTTGGCCCAGAAGTGAAAGTTTTGTTCTTCTTTGTTGTCTTTTGCTAGGGCTATGGCAGAAGTTTGATGGCTGGTTAAGTAGGAGGCTAGTTAAAAAGAGGTGGGATAAGAAGGAGTCTACCGTACTTCTTAACTGTAGAGTCTACCATACTTCTTAACTGTAGAGTCTACCGTACTTCTTAACTGTAGAGTCTACTGTACTTCTTAACTGTAGAGTCTACCGTACTTCTTAACTGTAGAGTCTACTGTACTTCTTAACTGTAGAATCTACTGTACTTCTTAACTGTACTCTGTATTCCCCGTTATCATGATAATGAAAAAGTTTCAGGGCTGAGTACATTTCTGTTTGACATTTTTGTATGTTAAATACATATATGTATTTCAAATTTGCATTTATTTCTAATGAATCGAGGAATTTATTTTGGGATAGTATAGGCAATACCAGCTAGCAGCATGATCATAGTTACAGTATATAGAAAAAGTCTTTTAAATAACTTAAAAATACTGTATAATTCAAAGACGAAGCTGATGTTTGCAGATATAGCAAAAGAAAAAGATACTGCATAATTAGAAGAGGAAGCTGGTGTTTTCAGTGATTTCATTATAATATGACCACAGCCCTGATCTGTGTTTGGGTACTTTAGCTATGTCAACATTCATGCTTCTGCTGTACATAAACAGGTATCAGACATCCATGAAAGGTTGACTGTTTCACAGGAAATGACGACTACTTTGTGTCTAGAGCTTAGCTGATCATTCTTCGACAAGCCTATATCATTAACTGCTAGCCAGAGTGACACAGATTGAGTAGTTGGAGTCCAGAGCACAGCTGCATACAGATGTGGTATGTGTCATCATGCTATGAAATGATTTCTAAAGAATTTGGAGAGAAAGACACTACTCTAGCATCCCATTGAACAGAATTCATTTCTGCTTATGTATGTAAATAAAAAGCTCAGTGTATCATATGGAGAACCTCTTCCACTTAGCAAAATATATGTGATAAGTGGAAGTCTTTCTGGCTACCTCAGTGACTCTGAAACCTCTTCTGAAAAGTTTGGCACCATTAAGTAACCTAAGTATCAGTCAGTGCTTAAGACAGAGCTGATGTAAGGAGAACTCATATGGCTTATACTGGGATAAACTCTAACACTGTCAGGAGCCTCATCATCCAAGACTATCCCCCTCTTGGCAACCAATGGTTGCTAGTGATGTGTTTTTGTCTTTCATCTTTGATGTAGGCAAGAAGGCACAAAATTAGAGGAAAAGATGTAAAAGTGTACATGAGTCTATCTTGTTACAGAAGAGAGAATGTGTACAGTGCCACCTTTTCCTTTCTCTGTTGTTGTCAGCAGAAATGGGACTAGAACTGCATTGCTCTATGTTTTGAAAAGATTGAGCTCAGCAGTACCCCTATTTCCACAATGTTTTCAAAAAGCAAGTCTCCCTTATCCTTAGTGCCTGGAGAGGAGAGCACTGGAGCTGCAATTGAGAGAATGCTGCAATGCATTTACCATCCTGAGAGGTGAAATGCTCTAAGTCTGATGCCCTAGTCAAATGTCCACTGCCAGAAGTGCATTACCCAGCCACACAGTGAGCACAAATGAATGCCACACTGTTTATTCATGTACTATGCCATGACTTTTCTCTCATCAGAAGGGGATGAAGAGGGGCTTTGGTCTAGATTCCTTTTCCACAGAATGAATGAATGAAGAGAAACAACAACCTGAGTGGTTATTGTCTTACCTCTTCTCTCTGCATGCCAATTTTCTTATACCAGGGATGACCTCAGGTGGACAAGGGGAGCTATACCTTAGTTCAAAGAAGACGTCATCAGCATGCACATACTTGTAAAGGGAGGACAGTCTTGACAGACCTGCAGCAATGGGACATTTCATTATCCTTGTCTGTCTCAGAAGGAAGCACCTCTGTCCTGTCTGAATGCACCTGCAGGCATATGCAGAGGGGATGTGCTATTTTCAGTCTTGTTTAAGCATACAGTAGACTGCACTAACCCAATCACCTGATCACATATGAGTAACAGGTTTGAAATGAGGTTCAGGAAACAAAACATATTCAATGAAGGAAAGCATACACTGAATGTACTGCTTGGTCCTCAGAGGAATGTGAAAGGCTTTACAATGGCCTCCGATTGAATTTACTGAGGACTAAACCTCTCATCTACTTGGACAAACCCTAGCAGTTGTGAAAGCTGTCATGAGTACACAGTGTAACAGTGATGGCTGAAACTCATCAGGTACAGGGAAGATAGCTGGAATACCTTCAATTTTTACTGAAAAATCTACAGTTCAGGGTTGGCAAGGAGACAGGGCTTAAAAAACTTAATTCAACCATAGATCCTTTGCTCAGAAATTTGAAAGTCCACTCATTAGGTGCATATCAGGTAGACATACTGTAGGATGGATGGATGGTTTGAATCTCGGGGGACCACCTATCATGTGTCAACCAATTCAGGTTTAGTCTGTCACTGATCAAATGGAAGCTAACAGACTTAAAAAAGGTAGCGGTCTTCTGTTTTGAAGATGTTCCAGACTGCATCCAAATCACAGCTGTCCCTCAATGACTCCGAATGAACTTTCATAAAAAAGTATGTGGCCCCCAAACTTTGCTCTGTTCTACCTGCAACTTTGTTTCCAAACCTTCCTTTAAGCTAATATGAATTACTATTGTCATAAATCTGCAGAAACAGTTCCAGTCCATTATGATCACTATTGATTACAGAAGGAACTGTATCTTTATATCCAATTTTCCATGGTTTTAACAGAATCACATCTAATAATGTTTCATGGCTACTTAGTTTTGTCAAAATTGGTTTAAAGTATAGCTTCGTTATAAAACTAAGGAGAAACCACATCATCATCTATTTAACAGTTTCACCAGGGTATTTTAAAATTCCACTAATTATTGGATCATTGTCATCATTAATAGTGAGGCATTCTTCCTGTCAGCTGCCAAAACCTGAGTTATTAGTTAACGGCTTGAAATCTGGGCATCCAGGACATTGAGTGCTTTAATATGGAAACCATATGAACAAAAATCTAGACATACATACACTAAGTCCATACAATTTCTTGGAATGTTCCCATTTCTCTAAGGTATACAGATGTCAGACTTGGTATATATGTTTGGTGGCTGTGGGGTTACACAGGGGTCACCATCCTGCAAAAAACATTTGAAGAAAAAAAGTGATGTTTGATATTCATTTTTTCTTTAATTTCGGTCTTTGTTTTCTGTATTTCAGGTCACAATGAAACGGGTGTTGATGTTTCAATAGGGAGCCAAGTTATTATGAGACAGGTGCCCCATATAAACAGATTTCTAAGGGTTGATTTTTCCTTCAATAAGACTGCCTGTATAGTTTTATCACTTTAGTGTAGAGGAATCTGTTGTACATCTGGGGATTATTTAACATAAATTCTTACCTCTCCAACTCTGGTACATTGTATCTGCAGTGATGTAAATAGAATAACCTGCAAGTCTATGTTCCATATCTGAACCTCATTCCAAAGTTTCAGTGACTATTCTCATATCTAAATGTCACTTTCTCAAATGGTAACCTAGCTCTTTTACTTAAACTCCTTACACTGGATGTGAATGTAGTTTGGAATTATGGATTATCTGGTTCTGGAACACAGATTGCTTCATTGTATATTTTGAAGATGTGCTTATGGGTAAGAAAGGCTCCCAAATGCTGATGTCAAAATAAACTGTTTCTTACTTCTCACTGACAATTACATTTAGACAGACAGTAAAACTTGGAATTTCTAGTATGCACAGACTTGATGAAGAAGCAAAATAGATTTTAGTTAAAATATACGAGTAAATTAATATGGCGAAAATATAATTTTATTTTATTATTATGATTTTTGTTTTATAAGGATGCAAAAAACAGACATTGATTTTTTTGGAATGTCAAATAGCATGGTATTTTAGGTTAGCTTGGATTCTTTTTATTACTTTACTTTAAGGGAAGGAGTGGGATTTGATTTTTACTACAGCTGGGCTGATTTGTATTTATAGTGGAAACTTTACCACTCCCCCTTCAACTGCTATTTAAATAATTGTTCTTAAATGTATTAACCATCAACTCTTATGGATCACTTGTCTGTGCTTACTAACAAAGAAACTGCGAATTCAACATAATCCTGATTGGATTTTTTTACTTGATAAGTGTAAGAGATTTATTTTAAGTTTTATAACAATTAATACAAGTACTAGTTTCATATTGTTTCAAATCTGGGGAGTATTTTTGTATAGTTATTCCACTGAGAACACCTGGTGAAAGTTTCTTAAAGTGTTAGATTATTAATTTTACACACACACACACACACACACACACACACACACACACACACACACACACACACACACACACACACGCACACACACACACACACACACACACACACACACACACACACACACACACACACACACACACACACACACACACGTTAAATTTTCAATGTGAAGTAGTTAAAAGGCAGTTTAATAGTTAGTAATCTTATGTTTGCCAAACATGGGAAGGACAATAAGAAAGGTATTGGGGGTAGGAAAAATGGTGAAGCAGAGGAAAATGCCTATAGGCAACACAACAGATAGCACTGAGGTGGTGCTGACATCTGAAGGCCTCCAAGATGAAATGCAGGAAGAATAGGACAAGATGCCTTGGGAAACTCTGACAGCTTACAAAAAAGGAAGAGAGAATGAATGTTAAGGTAGATAGTTACAGTGCTGAAGTGCACAGCTCCTTCTCAGAGATAGATGTTGTTAGTACTGATGTAACACAAGTGCCTGTACTAGGCCCTCTCCTATTTTATTCTTTTTATTTATGACAAAGCCCATGATGTCCCACCTCACTATACGGTTATATATGCAAATTATCTACTACTCATTGACTTTAGAAAATCCACAACTGACTTTCAGGACACATTTCTGCCACATTTTACTGCACTTTGTAATTGGGTACACAATTATGTACAGATCCTGTTATGGTATTTGCCCAGTCAAAATCTAATTAACCTCCCTCCACCTCCCAACCCAGCATGGTCCTTTGCACAACATACTGAGAAGGTGGACATTAAAATTCTTGGTCAGCTAATGCTTTTCTATATCCCATCATGATATATTGAGGAATATTGTCTTTTATAATCTTGAATATGGCCTTCATTTGATAAACCCCATTCTAGTTCCAATATAAATAGGTTATATATGGTTGAAAAAAATGTAGGTTTGTATTGCAGCAGTCTCGCACACTAAGCATTGTGACCTACTAAAATATTTTGTCTAGCTATAAATACAGAATACATTACAACCTCTTCTTGTTTGGTCATTAAGTTGAATCCAACTTTTTGTGACTGCAAAAATTTACCATTCTTCATTCAGAAGAGTCTGTCAAGAACTACTTCTTTAAGTTCTTGCAAATACATATTCCTTACTTTAGTTCTGCTTTTCATCTAATTTAGCACCTAACATCTGCTTCTTCTTCTTTTGCCTTCTATCATTCTTAGCATCAGTGTCTTCTCTGGTGAACCCTGTCTTAACATTATGTGGCCACCAAAGTATTTGAGTTTTAGTTCTGCTATTATATCTTACAATGAACAGTCCAGATTTATTTCCAGGTTATGGAATTCTCAATTTTTTTATCCAGCTTCACACTTTAAATGAATCCGTTTTCATTGCATAGCCTTACTTTCAGTCCAACTCTCACAGCCATATTTTGTGATTGGAATATAGATTCACATTTATCAATCTAATGGCCAAATGATGTGTTTTTCAAATTTGCTGCCAAGTTACAAGTTGCATTGTAGTAGCATCATATTGAAGGATTTTTAAGCAATTCTGCAGGACTTCTATCGCTTCTGTGGCCTTGTAATTAGAAAGACTTTCTAGGGACCATTTAACTTTACTCCCCAAACCACTCAATTTCTTTTTGCGGGTGATTTAAAACTATATAGTTCATCAGATGAGGAACTGAAAGCACAACTGAAAGCGTTTTTTTGCATATTTTGCCACTGGAATATAGATTTGCATTTTCCAATCTTGTGGTCAGCTGAAGTGTTTCTCAAGGAGGTAGGACAATTTGACCCTGGACGATTTTACCCTGGATACTTTGACCCCAATGCAACTGGATACACTTTCATATTAAAATTTACATTTATTGCATATGACAATAGTAATTAGACAGTTTGACCTCAGATTTGATCCTGGATGATTTGATCCAAATTAAACATAATATCATCTTTGTCCAACTTAATAGTTTAATCAGAAATTTTACATAGGAAGTTTATATATTATTTAACATTTTAAACATTAAAGTCTTAAAAATTAACAATATTATTATTTTATGTTGATCTAATGGTAATTGTTAACATATTATTTATTATGTAAATTTAATTAATTTAATTAATACCAGTTTTTAACATGTTAACAACAAAATTATTCAGTGTGACTGAACATAAATAGGATATGCGCAAGTATTTTATAAAGTTTTTTTTTTTTCTGGTCAAATTGTCCAAGGTCAAAAATATTTCTATTCTTACCATTTTATTATGGATAAGCAGGTACTATTAGTGCCAGATTTTTAGTGTGCTGTGGTGGAACTGTAGTTTTCATTGGTTTTGCCTTTCTAAGAATAAATACACTGTGGCTTGTATGGGAATATTACAGAATTGCAGATCAAGATGGTAAAAGAACTTTGGTAATTCTGAATTTATTTCTATGTAGCAGCAGTTGTTTCTATGGCATTATGATGGCTGTCTACATTTTGAAATTTATGATTTCATTGCTTTGCAGGTACTACTGACGTTTCAGTATGTTCTGTAATTTTGTGATTGAAACTAGCATACCTAAAGTATTTCCATCTGTCTTTAAGGTTTATAAGTTGTTTTAAAGATATTTAATGTGGTAGAAACTTACCTTTGAAATGTGTTAATGCAGAAGTCAAAACATCTGGGGTCAAAATGGTGGAGTCAAAACACCCTGCACCCGTTTTTCAAATGTGGTGCCAAATTACAAGTTGCATTGTAGTAGTATCATATTGCAAGATTTTAAACAATTCTGAGGTCTGAGGAAGTTTATTTTATCTTTGTGAATGAAAGCGCTAACAATAAACCTGTTGGATTAAGGACTGCCTGGTGTGTCATCATTTGTGTATTTTTTAAGCAATTCAGTTGAAATTCCATCACTTTATGTGGCCTTGTAATTAACAAGACTTTCTAGGGACCATTTAACTTCACTCTCCAGACTTCTCATCTTTTTGTGGATGATTTAAAACTGTATAGTTCATCAGATGAGGAACTGAAAGCACAATTGCAAGTGGTTTATAGTTCATCAAGTGGTCAGAACTTTGTCAGATGATATAAGAATGTAATTTAGTCTTGATAAATGTGCAAAAGCAATATTTAAAGCAGGAAAGCTGCAGCACCAAAAAAAATATCAGTCTGAGACAGGACTGTGCTATAAAGGAAATTAAGCAGGAGGGAATGCATAATCATTTGTGAATTGTGAATTGATAAAGTATTGACAATAAAACATAAACAAATGTGAATAAAACTTAGTAAGGAATATTTTAGAAGACTAAAATTAAAACTGAAAACAGCCCTGGCATCTGGGAACAAAGTCCAAGGTATAAACCAATTTGCTCTTCCTGTTCTAACTTACAGTTTTAGGGTGATTGACTGGGCCCAAAAGGAACTTGATCAGTTGGATAGGAAAACAAGAAATATGCTTCATGCTTATCAAATAATTTATAAAAATCAGTGTATACCAAAGATTATATATTTCCCATTCTGAAGGAGGTATGGGCCTCCTCCAAATTGATTGTATCTATAGATTTGCAATTGTAGGATTGCATATGTATCTGCTGACCTTGTAAGATCCAAACATAGTGAAAGTTTCAAAACATGAGGAGAACAAATCTAAGATTACTTCTCTGCTTAGTTTAGCAGAAGCATATTGATGTCAAGAGGGCATGGAAATTAAACCAGAAGTAGACAAAAATCAGGCTGCAACTGAATGTGCCAAAAAGCAAAAGAAAGATTATAAGGTGAAGGATCAAATGAGAAGGCAAGAACTGTGGAAAAGGCATAAATATAGTTGCAAGTGCAGAAATCTCCTGGAACAACCTCATGCCAATCTGGATCTGATGCAGAAATGGTTAAGGAGAGAAGAATTTAAACCAAAAGATGAAAGGTTAATAATGGTGGCGTAGGATCGTGGACTACATACATAATTGTTTATGAAGTCCATTGAACATGACGGAGAAATAGATAAATGCAGGTTTTGTAAAACAGAATTGGAAACAGTCACACATCTTGCTGCTGGATGTGATACAATAATGGTAATAATAAATAATGGCAAGACTGTTGTATTGGGGATTATACAAACATTGCAATATTGAAGAAGCTGAGAAGCATTGTAAACACGAGCCACAAAGCATTATAGAAAATGATGAAGTTTATATCACGTGAGCTCACCCATTACCAACAGTTCAAAAAATAGATGCAAGATAACCAGATATAGTAGTGAAGACAAAAGTTGCATAGATCATTGAAATTGCTACACTCAGTGATTACAGTGTCAAACATACAGACACACAGACACAAAGTCATAAAATACCAGGAGCTGCAGGCAGAAATGAGGGCAATGTGGAAGAAAAATATCCAGACAGTTCCAATAGTAGAGGAGCAATGGGTTTAATAAAAAAGAATCTATAATCATATTTAGATATACTACCAATACATGTAACTCTGTATGAATTGCAGAAGGAGTCAGTTCTGGGTACATTGCAGATGCTGGGAAGAGCACTTTTGGCCAACATCAAAGACTGAAACAAGAGTAATTTCATGAACTTTAATGATACTTTGAGACAGGAATGGGTTCCATTCCCAACATAGTATTAGAAACCCAAAAGACATGGAGAAATTAAGCAGAGAAAAGGACAAAATAATTTATCTAGCCGGTTGTTTTAAGTACATTAACATTCTACCTTCTCTCCATCTCCACCTTCTCTCATGTTTTTTTTTTTCAAGTCTCATGCCTTCTTGAATACCTGTGTGGGTTCTCCTCTTCACTATCCATTTCAGTAGTCCATTCCAATGGTCCTTGACCCTCCCTGAGACAAAGTACTTTTGGATATCCAGGGAGTAGTTAGTCCCTATAATATACTGTCAACACCCAGAACCATGACTAGACCATCTGGTACCCTGATCAATTTCCCATACTGTAACAACCCTCAATTCAAAGTTGAACACTATAAAAAAAGAGAGAAAAAGCTATTCTGCTGCTCTGAAATGGTCGCAAGTTGCTTGCTACAAATGTAATAAGTATATAGTTTTCTGCAAATAAATCACCAACATTGAGTGCTTCAGTGCTCCATTTGTAACCACAAAAGCAATATCCTTGTGACTTCATAAAGCAACGATGGCACTGCTCTCCCAAACTATTTCTACATGCTGATCATGCCCTCCCTTTGCCCTACCCTTGTTAAAGCTCTACCTACACCCCTTCTTCTATGTCTGCCCTTCCTGTTCTGAATAGTCTCTTCACATCTCATAACATCATCCTGTGCACCAGTATCATATCTCCCATCTCTTTCAGTTTCAGGAAAGAAGCATCACAGCTCCTCTAAACTTTGGTCATTTCCCTTCAATCCCAGAGAAATTTCTGGTTGCTTTCCTCTGAATTCCTTCCAGGGCTCTTATAAGTTTTTTTTTTAATGGCATCCAGAATTGTATGCAGTCCTCAAGGTGTGGTCTAACTAAGGTTCAACAGAGTGGAGGCATTATCTCATTATTTCTTGAATCTGTTCCCATAAGAATGCACTCTAGTATTCTGTTTGTTGCTGTTAATGCCATCTTAATCTGTTCCTTGTGGTCCCAACCCAGGGATAATCAACAGTTCCAGATAATGTTCCTGCTTTTGTGACATCTCTATCAATATGGGCAGTTGATACTTCATACCAAGGTTGTTTTGTCTCAAATGCAGTACATTTTTTTGCACTGAACCTCAGCTGTCAATTTCCTGGAATTTATTCGGACTTAGCAAATGTTTCACTAGACTTTTTCCCTATCTTCCACTCCTTCTCAACAAGAAACTGATGTGTTTTCTATTCCATCGGATATCTCTAAGGCAAGCAAATTGAAGAGTAGTAGACCAAGAGAGATCCCTACAGTACTACACTAGACACCTCCCTAATTCCTAACACTGACCATCTTACCACACCCCTCTGTGCTCTACCAGTGAACCATACAATTTTCCATTTCCTCAGAGTTACTCCTACTCACAACCCCTCTAGTTTTCCTGCTTATCTCTGTGTGGGGTAGAGTCAAATGCCTTACTAAAGTCCAGGTATACTATGTCTACTGACCCTTTCCTATCAAGTTCTTATTTAAGCCAGATAATTGAATCAAGTTTGAGCACAGCAGCTTCTAAGGGAAAATAAATCTACTTTAGCCTTTGTGTCTGTAACTGCCAATGATTAGCTCCACTGTGTGGTGCTGCATAAAGGTGTGCTACATGCAAAGAGATGCCTCTGATTTGTCAGATGAAGATAGTAGAGCAGTGGCTGGTTGCCACACTCTGTGAAGCTGTGTTAAAACAGGCACAAACCCGCACAAATGCAGGGCTTATGTAGCAACTGTAAGAACCCTATTTTAAAACAGCTTAAGCAATTTTCAAACAAACTAGCGAAAGGAAATGCTCAGTACTGAGCCTTATTCTAACAATATCCAACTCAGATGGGTCCTTTGCTACACTCTTCTGCCACTAAGGTGCAGGAGGCCCTCAATGTAAGATGGTTGGTTTTAGTGCTCAGATAATGCCAAACAGTCTAGATTCAGTAAATCTGAATCTAGCCTATGCTATAAAACACACAAGTACTAGAAAATGCAAAGTGCAGGAAAAACAGTCTCAAACAACAAACAGTTGAAACACTGAAACAGCAAAACCATTAAAATGGCTAAAAAACAGTTAAAAGTAGGCAGCAATTCAATACTACACAATTTAAAAGGGGTCTATATTATTTTAGCGAACTCTTAAAATAGCGAATGCTGTTTAATCAACCCAATAAAGTCGAAATCCCTAAATCTTGGACACACAGAACAGCGATTTTTTTCCCAGGGAAAAAAATTGCTAATCCGTAAAAAAAAAAAAAAAATATATATCCAAACACAAAATAAAGTGGCGGGGGCAACTCCGGGATGACACTACAGTGGAGGAAAGGGCAAAGTCCCAAACACAGCCCAGTGATTTTTTTTTTCCCTGGGAAAAAAATCACTGTTCCATGTGTTCGGGATTTAGGGATTTCGACTTTATTGGGGTCGATTAAACAGCAGTCGTTATTTTAAGTGTTCGCTGAAATAATATAGAACCTTTAAAAAGTGCAGTACAGTGAATACAAATACTTACTTTTCCTGTAGATTTCAAAAAATGCCTTGGATTTTGTTTGGATTCACTCCAGACATCAGAGAGAGCACACCAATCCTAGAGCAGCTCCTGTAAACTGAGTACAGCACCTTGCAAATGTGCTGCCTAAATACAGGCTAAGTTAAGTAATTTTCAAACAAGCTGGCCAATGGAAATGCTCAATACTGAACCTTATTCCAACAGTCTCCAACTCAGAAAGGTCCTTTGCTTCACACTTCTGCCTCAAGGGTGCAGGGGGCCCTCTTAATGTAAAATGGATAGTTTTAGTGATCAGATAATGCCAGTCTAGATTCAGTAAATCTGAATCTAGCCTATGCTATAAAATACACAAGTACTAGAAAATACAAAGTGCAGGAAAAATAGTCTCAAACAGCAAACAGTTGAAACAATGAAACCAAAACAGTTAAAGTGGCTAAAAAACAGTTAAAAGTAGGCATCAGTTCATTAATACACAGTTTAAATGTGCAGTACAGTGAATAAAATACTTATTTTTCTGTAGATTTCAAAGGATGCCTTGGATTTCATTTGGATTCAATCCAGAGATCAGAGACAGCACACCGATCCTAGAGCAGCTCCTGTAAACAGAGCCAGGGCCTCATTCTTACAAAGACTATAGATATCTAGCGATCCAGTTAAGAATGCAGACACCACCATGGTGACCTGAGGCGCTGTATACTAGAAAGACTCAATATGTGGGAAGATGAAGAAAGAAGAGAGCACTAAGAGATGTACTATAACTGAGTTTTCTTTAGCAAGCTAAATGCATGACCCTCCATGGGGTTGTATGAAAGTGTACTTTTATGTTTCAACTCATTAGCAGATACATCTCAATAGTATGAGGTGTTACAGGTGGTGGGAACATCTGGCTACAAGATGAGGTAGTTATCACTGCTATCTGTATTAGAGGTGAGTGTGTTTCAGTCACATCATACTAATAAAATTGTGCTTCCGCTCCACAACTCCATCTGAACAGTATGATTATGACAGGGAAGATGAGGCAACTTCAACACCACTTTTCTCTGCTGTAGCTTATGGCAAGTATGGTGATAGAGAGGGATATGGTCACTGAGTTAAGAAGAGGACCCTGTCTAGAGAACATCCATGTCTGTTACCTGTTGATAAACTACAATAGCAGAAGATGGTTAAATCTGTGGTGGACTATGTTGTTGCTTATTAGGTTTGCCAATGTCTTGGTCACATAGATGCCCTCCTGTAGTGGGTAGCCAATTCACTGCAGTGGCAGGTCCCAATTACCAGGCCAACAGAGGGTTTGGCAAGACCTGACATTGTCTGCACAAGAGAATCATCAGCAAATGGTTCTATTTATGTTGCCTCTGAGAAGGTTTGACATCTTCTTGTGCCCAGAACCTCAACCTTTCCCCTCCCTGGTGTGGTCTTCCTTTCACATGTGTCCTGCTCCATACCTTGTGCATTGTCCAAGTATCCCCATCAACATAGCCTATCCCCTAGCTGGTGTGGTCTTCCTTTGACATGTGTCCTGCTCCATACCTTGTGCATTGTCCAAGTATCCCCATCAACATTTTTATACCTCTGTATTTATGCATGTGTTCAACCCTTGTCACCCCATTCCTGAGTGTCCAAAACTACTCCTTCTTGTCAGTATTATTTTGTATGTATGTATGTATTTTTTTTGCACCTGCACACTGTTTCTATATGTAATTTTCCTCATCAACCATACCCCTCATCCCTTATATATTCATATAGATAACAGGAGCAGTATCCACCCAAACTTACCATACCTTCCCAGCCCACTACCGATGTCTTACTTGTTCCCTTTCTATATTTCCCTCTACTTACTGCTGCACATTTTCTTACTGTAGGTTAGTTAAACCCCTTTCCTCCTCATATTATAGTGGCAATACCAACTTCACTACATGGAAGGGTCTGCTGGATCCCATGCTTCAACTTCATCTACATTGCACAATGTTTTATTCGATGATACTGCGAACTGCAGTCATGCTTCAACACAGGGGGATTTGACACAATTAATCTCCCTTTTAACTCAGCAATGTGCTTCTTTGTCAATTCATTTAGAAAGGTTTTCTTCTCATCCTTATTCTATTTCACAGAACAACATAGTGGTGACATCCACTTCTGTCTTACCACAACAGGGTGCATACAGTTTTCACGGCATCAGTAGTAATTCCAACATAACACATCGATTAACTGTTTCTCTTCCTTCAGGTGGTTCTAATGTTCAAATCGAGCAACTCCATTCACCAGAGAAATTTAAGACTGACCCCATTGGCACTTTTTATTTATTTATTTATTTATTTCAGTTTGATTACTGGGGAGGTCCACTGGGCTTTGGGGGCAATTTTCAGTGGAGGCCCGGGGAGAAAAGCTCCACAAAAACAACAGTATCTATTACAAAAGAGTTCAGACAAAAAATAATTTACAAAGATTAAACAGGATTTTAAGAACAGTCTACAGTAGTACAATAATTTACAATGATTAACAGGATTTTATGAACAGTCTACAATAGTAATGTCCGATGGCAAAAAAAAGTAGGCATCAGCATGCAATATTGATTTCAGGCAGGCATCTTCAAATTTTACTGAACTTCCTGTGGATAACACCGATATGGTGACTAAATTTAATCTTCTTAAAAATAAGCTACTTAAAGTGCATGACCTCCGGGTTGATAATACATACCTAACTGAATGCCTTAAAGTTAATAGAGTTCCAAATGGACTTATAGTTTATACATGTCCTAGTGGTTTAGTCCTAGGGAGCAAATAACACTCAGATATACTATGTATGTTTGACCGGTATAGTTTTCATTTAATGAATTTTATTACATTTTTAATATTTCTACACTATATAAACATTTAGAGATTTCTACATTGAATGAATAGATTATTAATGACTTGTTATTCAAGTGCAATAAAGTTAATTGTGAGAATATTTCTTTTAAAAGTGGATGAATGGGTTCAAATTTATGTTGCCTGGAAACAGAAAAAAATTGTCAGGGATTTTAATGAATACACTCACAGTATTACATACCCTTTACCTAAACAACTGTTTAAAGGGGACACTAATATTAACTCTAACATACAGGACATACTTGATGGGACAGTGGGCAGAGCACAGGGCAACTTAAATTATGAGAGCTTCTCCCACCTGGCAGATACTTAAGGCAACACTTTTTACAACCCCCTACCACCGAGCACAATAACACCCTCCCCCCTTACCACAGAAATCTGAAAGGGTACAGAATTGATGTAAGGTCGACTATAATAAAATTTTTTTTTTCAACCCTCAAACCATTTTCCTGGGTCTGGGTCTTAGGTAAGAGGGAAAGCGAGGGGGAAAGGATAGAAAATGGGCCACTAGTCTTGCCTGAACAGAATAATACCTAGTTTTCTGAGCCTCACATAGCATCTTCTCACAATGGCATTATGCTTTCTAACGATGGTTTTAACATTTTTAATTATACCAACATGTCTATTAACAAGACACATTTTTTTTTATTATTTTGCAAGGGTTTCATGTTTTTCTCACACATTAAACCAGACATTTCAAACTTAATGGTTGAACTTTCCAACTTATTTTAACAACCCTAGGGACAATGAGGGACTAATTGGCCATCCCTTTAAAAAAAGGAGTACTTCTAATCCCCCCTGAATCCTACTTTATCTATTTTTGAGAAAAGATGTGAGAAAGATGTCTATGTCCTATGTGGTTCTCACCCAAGACACTTTAATTTGACCAAAGAAGAAAAGGACCTACTATTTAATTTAAGACGAGAACCCAACCTGAGAGTGATGGTTCCCAATAAAGGAGGGGGTATTGTGTTAGCAGATAAAACTCATTACATTTGCCAGATGGCCAGTATGTTGCAGAACTTTAGCAACTACCTCCCGGTTTCTATCAATGAAATAAATATTGCATGTGAGAAAAAGTAATTTCTTTTTAGAAGATTTGTTGATGCAAGGTGTTATTACTGCTGACCTTTACGAGTTTCTATGCATTTCTAAACCTTTTTTACCAGCTGTTTTCAGCATCCCAAAAGTTCACAAGGATATTAGCAACCCTCCTTACAGGCTAATTTTAGCTTCCTATGGTTCCAAAACATATCCACTGGCAGTTTACATTGACCGTACCATGAAACACGGACTCACTTTCACCAGTCACATACTTAGAGACTTGTGGGATTTCCTGTCCAAAATCAAACCGGATTTTTATAGTGAAACAAAGTTTTCTAATAGTGGATGTGATAAGCCTTTTCATGAGTATACCACATCCTGTTGGTTCGGAGTTTTTTCACTCAGCCAGTTTAGAACTCACTGATTTTGACAGTGATTTTACTAATTTCATTGTCTTCCTCATGGAATTAATTTTATGCAATAATTGTATTTTCTTTAAGGGAGACTATTTTCATGCATGGTGGGTGGCAATGGGTGTAGCTTACACCTCATATATGCCAGTTTGGTTATGTATTGATGGGAGAAAACTCACAATTTCAGTTCTTACTCTGGCTCCTGGCACTTGTACTGGCAATATTTGGATGATATTTTTATCTCTTGGAGCTCTCAGTCTGAAAGGATTCCCAATTTTGTTTCATTTTTGAACAACACAATATCCTTTCTCAGTTTCATCTACTTACACACAAAGGAAGAAGTTAACTATTCAGATATCTGAATCTGGAAAGACAAGTTACACAACTGTTTCTGGTCATCTATTTTCAGGAACCCACCTCTTCTAACACTTACTTACATTTCAGTAGTTGCCCCCTCCTGTCATGTGAAAGGAACAGATTTAAGAGGCAATCAGTTGGGGTGGCAAGAATGAGTTCTACTTATAATATCTTTTTAAAGGAATGTAACTGCATCTTTAACATTTTTTTTTTTGAAAGGGGGCTATCCCTCTAAATTCCTTGGCTCTATTCAACAGGAAGTCTCCAGGGGTTGGGGTATCAAATTTCTGCCACTCTTAGGCTTAGATCATTCTCCCAATATTCATAGCTTCCCCACACAGGATACACAGATTCCACCAAATATTCCAATCCTTTGGTGGTCACTTATAATTCTGAATTCAAAAACATGAACAATATTTTCCACATGAACTGGAATATTCTTAAAGTGGATGACATGATTTTTGAGTCCTTAGGGGCAACATTCGCTATTCTATTTAAAACTGTGGAAAATGTCAAAGGATGGTTCGAGAACATATACCCCCTCTAACAAATTACAAAGAGGAACACATAACTGTGGGGCTTGCGGGTAATGCCCTAGGTATTACAACGAGAACATGTGACTTTAGCTAACTTTTAACGATCAACTCTTTCTTTGGCAGATTTAACTGCCAAACTAAAACTGTGATTTACATGTCATTATGTTCCAATTGTTCATGCTTTATATTAGCAAGCCTGAGCAACATTTCCGTAAAAGGATTTGTGAACACTTTCATGATATATCCAAACATAACCTTAACAATTCACTATTTAAAATTCCCTTCCGTGTTCTGGCTTCAACAAATTCTTGTTTGGGATTTTGGAAGTTGTTCCTTTTAATGAATTGAGGGGGCATGGAAAACCAGAGTTGAAAGCAGAGAGTTATTTCAGCAATTTAAATAAATGATTCATTACACTTTGGTTTAATGAATATTTATCTATTTTGCCCATTTTAAAGCATAGGGCTTCTAAACAGTAGTGTGGAAATGATGTACAATGTTTTCAGTCTGAGTTACACTTTTTTCTCTTTTTAACTCTTGAGTTATTTCATCTGGAGTAGTTTAAGTATAAGGCTTTGTATTTTTAAACAGCTTATGTATTTTTTAACAGTTTATATATTTTTTTGAAGCTTCTGCTTGTTTATTTAAGGCATCGGACTTATCTACAACAGTTTTGGATTTGTCAGTAATTCTCTCATTAACTTATTTACTGGCAACCAATAGTATTGTTTGTTCAATTGACTGCATGCATTTAAACTTCATGTTTTTTAGCATTTACTGATTCTGATGAAGTTTTGAGGGGACAAAGTTGCTTAACCAGTTGTTTGTACTTGGAATAAAGTTTGTTTTATTTATCACAAGAGTGCTTCATATTCTTTTTTTACTACTGCACAAGTATTGGAGCTTTAACTAGGGGTTTTGTCTAAGGTTATTTGATTCTTAGACTTTGTATTACCAGTGTTTAGCTTTGGACCAGTTATCTTCATTCGATTCACTACTCATTTGTTGGAATCTCTTCATTACACTATATGGGCCCCTTGTGTTGGTTATTAGTTCCTTGGCTGCACGTTCATACAGCATTTACAGTTGATAATAGTGGTCATGTGACTTTGACCATCTCATGGACAATATTCAATTGCTGCACTTAACAAAGTAGATGTGCTTTACAAGTCTTTCTGACATGAAATATCAGGAACCAGCATGTACCATCACCATACCTCTCAACCTCTCAGTGCAAGAAACCTGGACAAAGCCATAGAAAAATGGGGGGACAAAGGCCCAAAAATAGGGACAGAATGTAAATATTGCTCCTATACTAGAATAACAGGTTTTGCATTATTATGTATTTTATGAAGGACATAAAGTCTGAAACTCAAATGTCTGACATTATTTAGTATTATTTACTGACTTCAATCTTCAATGATTTGCCAGAAAACCACAAATGTTATAGTGACCAAAAATATGGGGCAAAAATCTGGATATTTTGCGAAAATCTGTACAGTTGAGAGGTATGTATGCTACATGCTCTCTCTATGCGATATTGAGGTGTTTCAGGTATGGCGCATGCTACCACTGTACAAGGCTAGTGTACATATTCTCTGCTACATAACATAAGGTCCACATAGTTAGCCACAGTTGGTCTGTTCTACTGTTATGGAATACTGTATTGCAGCTAAATATGGCTGAATGCTCTGAAGAGCATGTGGAGTAGGTATTCATGTGTAATCTGTTTTTCTTGCATTGCATAATGTTACTCTGCTAGGCAGATTTTGCATGGTTGTGCAGCAGAGGTCTTTGAATCCCAGCTTTTATCAAGAAAGATATGTAGACCAGTTAAAATAAATCTTGTCATCTTCCAGAACTATATCGTTTATTATCCCTAAACATAGAAAGATCATTATAGTAAGAAAATGAAAAATATATATGTTATCTTGATCTTTATACGGTACTAATGCCACTGCATTACTATAATAGTTTGCTGATCTCTTCTCTTTTAAATTTGTTCTCCACCCAAACAGCATGATGAAGAAGGCATAGTGACATGGTTTTGCATTTAGTTAAGCTGTCTCCTTCCCACGATGCACTCTGTATCCTGAGATGTTTTGCATGTTTATCTCCTTAGGGTTGTTCTTTCCAGTCACTTAAAGTAGAGGCATTCAGAATTTCTGTTTGCTTTCAGAATATCTGGAAAATGTGTTTGGTAAATTAATTTTAGTGATGGTCTGTAGTTAGCGATTTTTTGCAATTTTCTAACCTCACTTCAGAGTCATTTCTTTTTGTAGCTACAAACAGTCATCATAACCATCATCTTCAATTACTTCCTTTTTCAAATTTTCTACATGGTGTTGGTGTGCTGCATCAACAGTCACCATCTCATTCTCTTGAGTCAGTGCCACTCTCCTACCATTTTGATCTTCTCTGTAATTGGAGTTACTTGAGCTTCTGCTCCAGTGTCCTTATTTCTTCATCTGTCCCACAGAGTGCATCCTACCATCCATCTCAGGCACTTCATCTTTATTACCTCTAACATCCTTAACTGCTCTGCTTCCACTGCCCAAGTTTCTGTACCATACAGTAGTACTGGTTATGCCACTGTTTTCTATACTTTATTTTTCTGCTTCTTTGGCATTACTTTGTTGCACAAAGCCCCTACTATTTGTGCCAACTGGTTGCAACTCCTCTATTTGTAATCTTGACCTCCTCATTCAAACTTGACTTCTCTTCAACCACTCCACTCAGATATTTAAAGCTGTTAACCTGTTCCACTATTTCCCCTCTGTCACAGATTTCAGCTTCTTCTGATTTTCTCCATTTACTGCTATAACAACTGATCTGTACTCACTTTCATCCCATGTGTCTTCAGTTTTGCATTTCATTTCCCTATCATCTGCTAAAGTTCTTGTTCAGAGTTAGCTTGCAATGCCACATCATCTACATACAGCAGCTTCATTGATCTGCCCCTCTGACCTGCTTGCTAATGTAATTCATGACCAGCTGACCAGTATGAGCAGCAGTGGACTCAGAGCTGAACCCTGATGTGCACCTGCTCTGACTGGGGATTCTTATGTGAATCCAAATGCTCATCAGACTTGCATCATTGAGCCATTGCGCATAGCCTGCACTAGTTTTAACAGTATTTCTTGAACTTCAAACCATCACAGAACAGTCCAAATTATCTGTCTTAGAACCTTGTCATTTTTTTTCTGAAGAAGCTCATGAAGAATAAATTTGAACGAAAGTACTAAAGAATAGTATTCGCTCCTTCATTCCATTTACAGCTTTTGGTTTGAGTTCTACTTTCTAGTTTGTTGTGTGCTCATATAGTCCTAATTATTTGTCTTAGAACCCAGTTACATTCTTTCCTCATCCATTGCTTCTTCTTAACAATTTGTCTCCCTGAAAACAATGGGTTGGTTATGCTGCATCCTGATCTGAATCTGAACTGCTCATCTCCTGTATTACTTCTTACAAATCTTCATATTCATTTACCAGTCACCCTCCATCACTTTCATGCAGTGGAGTTTGCTACATCTATACTCCACACAGTTGTGAATGTTCCCTCTTTTATTATATACTGCCACTAGAATGCTTATTCATCAGTATCTATGATGTCATTCTCTCTATACTGCTATGATTACTTTCTGGAGCCATTTATTCCCTGACTCGTGCAACATCTTGATCAAATATGCCATTACCTTTTCTGAGTTTGTTGCTTTCCTTGACATCATTTTCCTTAGTGTGGCTCTTACTTCTTCTAGGGTGGGCTCTTCTTCTTATGTTTTAAGCTTTGTCTGGGGAAGTACAGCTTCTGTGGGGTTTTCTTCATTTAGAAGTTGCTGGAAATACTCCTGTCATTTGCCTTTGATGCCTTGTGGATTATTGAGCAGGCTACTGCTGGCATCCCTTATGAAGGGTGTCTAATGACTATCTTCTTTATATTTCTGTCGTTGCCTTGCAACCTGTAGAGCTTCTTTGTGACACTTGCTGAGTCACTTGACCGAAGCTGGTATAGAGTCTCTGATGCCTTGTTCTTTGCTATTGCAACATCTGTCTTAGCCTCTGTGTTAGCCAACCAGTATTCCTTTTTAGTCTACTACATCATTCCCGTCTCTCATTTTTTGTTGCAGTCCTTTCTCTTGATACTTCTGCATTCCACCACCAACTTACCATATGTATCTTGTTTTCATACCTGGCTAAGCCACATATCTGTTCTGTAGTCCTCATGCATGTTACTTTGAGGCACTGCCATTCTTCTTCAACTCCACTTATTTCCTCAACTTCTGGAGGTACTAGAGCCCTGAGTATTTCCATGAATGCTCATTATTTTTCTCCATTCAATGACCAGATCTTCAGCTTAGTCTCTGTTGACCTTAGAACCTTTTCTGACCACTGCTTGCAGCTGATTGTGGCAACCAGTGTTTTATGCTTTGGGCTGAATTTGCAACAGCTGATTTTATCACCGTGCCCTTTCTTACTAGAAGGAAGTCTAAGTTGCATGATGGTGATTTTTTATGTGATCTTATGAGTGCCTCAGTTGCAGAACCATGTGTTGCAGGCCACCATCAAGTCATTTGCCTGACAGAATTCTAGAATGATCTTTCCTTTTTTTCATTTCTGTAGCTACAGTGTCTAAATTAATTTAACAGCACTGCCAAGATTTTTTTCATTCCACTCTGACCTGCTCTCCACACTGTGACTGATGTTACAACTTTCCTACACAATCTTTAGAAGAAATTCCCTGAGCGATAATAGCTAACAGAAAAATAAGTAGAATGACATAACACCAAATGCTTTTATCTATAAAAATTATTGACTATGCAGTTTAGAATTGTGCTTTGGCAATGATTCACTTTCTAGGGAGATTTCTTCCTTCTTCAGATAACTGAAACTGTGGAATTTATATATATCATTTTGAGGGGTGTGGAAGAGGATTGTTCCCTACATTGGGGGGATGCAAGGGGGCTTGCCCCAAGCAAAAAAAAGAAGAAAGGAGTCTTTCACCCTTTTGATTTTTAGGATTTGTTTTCATTCTGTTGAAGCATTGACTTTTAGGAAATTGGTGTTTCATAGTGGAATCCTGACATCACACAACAGACTAGATGTCTTAAATGGTATTCCATGACAAAAACATTCTCTCTAAATCTATTGTACTATATGAGTCATGAAAGATTTATTTTTAACTTCTTAGTGGGAAGAAAAGAAGGCAGGGCTTTTAACACCTTGTTATGTATTTTCCTGGTCAAAAAGTGTGAAGCATAATGTTCAATTCAGTATAGATGGTTTAGGCTGTGTGTTGCAAAGACCTTCATTATGTAGTCATGTGTCTGATTCCTTCATTTTCTATTTGCTTAGTTGTGATTTTGAGCAAGCCAGAACACTAATTCTGGTTTGTGTGTTTAAATGATTAAAAAATAAATAAATGATAGAAATGATAAATAAGAACCACTGAGAGAAATTTATAAAACAGTAATATGAAATTCCAAACAAACCTCTCACAATGTCCACCATGAAGTTTCAATAAATAGCCTAACAATTCCAAAGATACAGAGAATTGTCAGTCCATACATTGTTTATAAATGAGAATGTAATGATACTTTTATAGGAAGAAAAACACAGTCTGAGAGAAGAAAAGGTTATTCTTAGCTTGCATTTGTTTAATGTTACTTAACATGTATGGTATTTGGATCCGTCAAACACATTTTTAACTGCATTTGCAATGCCCACCATTTGATCGGTCATTCACAGAAGGCTGAATATGGCAGTAGCTTCCTGTTGAACATATTTGTCATAACAATAGCACAAGCTTTAGAATTCCTGTCCTTTCAAAAAAGAGTTTATGGTCAATTATTTGGAAAAAGGGTTTGTATTTGTTTGTTGCATAATATTGTCATTAGTTGGTACAACGGAGTGGGTAGTTAGCTCCATGGAAATAGTAACATCCATGACATCCCTTTTTATTAGAGTTGCATGGTCACTGACTTATTAATGCAACAGCACTCTGTACTGTGGAGCAGAGGCTGTTGAGCATAAAGATAACAAGTAAGACTATGAATTGTTTATGAACTGCTTTCTGTAGTCCGGGGTTTGATTCTGTCAGCCTCAGTTTTCATTCTGTGTGATTCTCAGCAAATCAGTAAACCAGACAGTGCTCCCAGGCTGAGCCTGAAAAAGGTCCAAGTGGATCAGTGTTCTACTCCTGTTAACAAATGTAAACAAATTAATAAATTTAACTGACGGAGAGTAAAAGTAAAAAAAAAAACACTCTGGTGTGGCAAGGTTGAGATGGCAAGTAGAAATAAAACCAAGCAGATTAGCCGGATGTTCTCTAAATTCAAGGAATTCTTCAAGCTGAAGATGAGAACAGATAATGAGCCATCAAAAAGTTTCATAACAGAGTCTCCTGAAAGCTACCAGATTCAGAATACACTTTCCTGCAAAATATAGCGTGTTGTCTAGTATTAGTTGTGTGACTTTTTTAATTCATTTATTTTTAGTATCCACTGTATTCTTAACTGCTTTTAAGACTGCAGTCAGTGTAGCTTGTTGTAATAATCACTGTTATTCACCTTACAACTTGTCAAACCTGCAGATACAAACGTGTCATTATCAAAGACTGCCTGAAGTGCAATGCTGTTGAAACATTCTTGTCACGTTTTAATAATTCTATGGCTGAGGCAGTAAACATTGCTGTCTGAATTGTTTTACATGATCTCCTTGCTAAACTTACTCAAGCTTTATTAGCTGTTATTACTCTTATGCATTTTTATTAAACATTTAAAGCAAAGTCAAATAACTAAGTGAGATAAATGGGTTCCTATTAGAACTATGAAAACACATTTTGTTGAATGCGTTTTCGTAAACACATAAAGAGTGAACAGGCAAAACAGCGAAGCGGCTGTTCAGCTAATTCTTTCCCTGGGAAAGAAGTCACTTGACTGCTTCATTGCTTTGCCATGTTCTGCACTGTAGTGTGGTCCCTTGTCCGGTATAGCTCCCGAACATAAATGTGTGAGAGTTACTGACCTTAGGGTTAGGGTGCGGGTTAAGGTAAGTGCATATGTATGAAAGTGTTTACTTTTTTGTTTTTTGCATTAGATGTACGGTTGAGTTCAGTGGATATGTGTTTTCAGCTGTTTACTTTTGTTTTGGGGGGTAGAATTAGGGTTAAGGTAAGTGTGCATGTGTTTGGAACTGTTTACGTAAATATGCAACAGTTACTGACCCAAGGTTAGGGTGCGGGTTAAGGTAAGTGCATATATTTTAAAATGTTTTTTTTTTCCGTTAGATGTATGGTTGGGTTATGTGCATATGTGTTTTCAGCTGTTTACTGTTTTTTGGTGGGAGATGCAATTAGGGTTAAGGTACGTGTGTATGCGTTTGGAAGTGTTTACTGGCTTTTTTTTTTTTTTGGTTGGAACAGCGATTTCTTTCCCTAGGAAAGAAATCACTGTACTGAGGTGTCGACATTCTCAGCTTTTGCTGAAAAAGGGTCGATGAAACATCTTTCGCTGTTTTAAGTGTTCGATGTTTCAATATAGACCCAGATAAATAGATGTAAATCTAGTGCATGTATCATAGTGCCCTGACTAAATAAGCTTAAATTTGCTTTCAATTTGCTACTTTCTAATTTTACTTGCTTGCTTTACTCTGGTCTCTGAAAAGCCAACACACTTGTGTTGTACTTACTATACAATGGACTTATAACTATGATTAAAGCTGTGCTATGACAAGCAAACAAATTATCTTAAAATAATAAAACACTGGCAGGCAAAATGTGACCATCCCAAATGTTTATTTTAAAAAGCACTTAGCAAGACAAGAGTGTTAAGCAATTGTTTAATAAATGGTTTTGGTGATTACATTTTGGTTTCCTTTGTTTTATTACACACAGGGGGCTTTACTGCCTATTTGCATCTGATTGGAGAGTGAAGAAACTAGACTGAACATTTACTGGTATATTGGTGGATGTTCCCTTCCATTAAAAAATGCCACATAATTTGACTGAAAGCCAAATATAGGGCATATTTTCAGTTGAACAGGTCAGCCAGAGACTACGGCCTATCTTCTACTCAAAATACGTGCAAAACAGCAAAGCTATACCAGTATATAAAACAGAGAATAACGTTATTTCTGTCCTTCCTTGTTGTGTTATTTCTGTCCTTCCTTGTTGTGTCACTTACTTTCGTCTGTAATGTTCATCCTCATGCCGATGTCAGTTATATGACAGCAAAGAACGCTTATACTGTACAGGTCAGGAATAATCCAGCAGGATTATCAGTAAGTGATCTTTATAAGTTTAATGTATGAGTGGCCATACTCAACTTAGAATAAGGAGATATATCATCAGATGGGTAAGATTATTTCATGCTCAATTAAAATGGTCAGGTCACCCTTTCTGGAACCATTATTTTTCCATCTCAGAAAGTAATCATGCCTTTCCCGAAACAGATTTGTTCCAATATGGTACTTTGTTGATCATATATATGTAAGGGCATGGATGGGCAAAAAAACTAAACTAAGAAGTAACTGCATAAATGAAATCTGTACTCTAAAATTGTCTCTAGATTTATTTTGTGAATTATTCCCCTGTATAACCTCTGTAAATGTCCTTTGGCTTTATCTAATTAATAAAATGAAGCAAATACAAATGCTTCCTTCCATGGTAATGTCATACCTTCCTGTCTAAATAGGAAAAGAAGGCTCACCACTATTATATGAAGAATTGATCTCTGTCCTGTTCTGTTGGCATAATGTATGCAAGTATATATTTATATGTTCTCTGGAATTACTTAGAATTACTTCTCTGAGAAAAGAATGCAGTTGTAGCTCTAGAAGTCCTAATGTGGTGGCAGGAAACTAATGTCTGTATGTCTTTCAGTGAGCTAGTGCATCGGTGCTATAAGTGCACAGTGTCCATATATAGAGATAATAACTACAATTCTGAATCTGTTTCGGAATGTAGAACATGAGTGTAATGAAATGCTTTGTTAATGTTGTTGCTGTCTTTCAGCTTTTACCGGTTAGGGGTGGCCAGAGCGGAACTCCGGTCCACTAATGACTGGCAGTAGATTTTCATGAATGCCAAGATGCCAGCTCGACATTCAACCTTCAACGAAGGCACGCCCATTTACGCATGTCTTTCGAATGCCCACCCAACCACAGAGAGGACATGCAGACTCCACACAGAAGGCACTCCCTGCAGTCCAGCCGAGAATCGAACGGGAGAACCTCTTGCTGTGAGGCAACAATGCTACCACTGCACCACCGAGGAATGCTTTGTTAATGATCTAGTTAATTGATCCCTGAGACAGATTTGTATTTATTAAGCAAGGCTGAGTAAGAAAACATATAAAAACTTTGTCTGAATCTAGATTCCATTTACAACTATATCTGAATGTATAAAATGCAGCATGCAGTTTGTACTGTATTGTATTTTGATAATTATGTTTAATTATAGGTTCATCAGTAGTTACTAGACATGTGGTTCAGGAGACCATTAAAAATCTTAGACCATTTTCCTCAGTGCACTGTGTGGTTAAGTGATTTGCTCAGAGTCACATGGCAAATGGAGCCTGAGATAATCAGGGCCTGGAATACAATAAACAACTCATTAACAGCTCACAAATTTAATCTTTATTTTTACTGCTTATGTTTTCTTCTGGCAGTTTTTCTCCCTAGGCCTTATGTCTTGATGGCCTCTGCCCAGTAACTCTAACCTGGTCAACAAAATAATAATAGTAATAATAATAATACTACTAATAATAATAATAATAATAATAATAATAATAATAATAAAACAAGCCAGGGGACCAAGAATAACTATTTTTTCAGTCCACTTCTGATAAAAGTAAGCAAGGAACAGATGGTAAGATATTAGAAGAAGATAGAAGGTGTTCTGCTTTGGACAGGCATGCTACTTCTTAACAATTAAACCAGTGTTGATGTATTGCCTCTTATAAACTCTGCTTTGAGTCAGTTAAAAGCTGACTTGGGAATATTAAACAGATCTGTTTATTTAATGAAAAAAGCTGGGGGGTGATAAATTGATTAATACAACTGCTGAAATATAAGTGTTGTAACTAAAGTAATCAACGCTTTTTTGCTGTGCTTCATGAAGGAGTTACAGATGCAGAATCTGTCAAAATAATGTGATAATAAAACATTTATATAGTTCAAAAATCAGACATGATCTTATTTGTGCGTACAGTTGTTCCTTCTACTAAATGTTAATTACATAACTGAAAAGGCTCTTAAAGCTTTATGCCCCGTACTTCTTCCAAACATATTGTCTGGTCCTGTTTATGTGAAAGTCCATCATTTCAAAGCAGAGAATTATCTGTCGGCTTCTGAAATGGGAGAATTACAGGTGTATAACTGGTGCATGAATCCAAGTATTTGGAAATGAGTCCTGAAACCAAGGATTCAAGTGCCTTGTAGCTCATGTTGGCTGCTGCTCACGCTCTAACTTGAATACGAGTTTGTGCAAGCAGCTAGTGGGAGGGAGCAGGACGGTGCTTTTAGGCTTAGGGAGTGGGAGAGGGATTTTATGGTTAGGAAGCAATATGGGATTTTAGGCTTCTGGAGCAGAGAGGGAGTTTTAAATTTAGGGAGCAGGAAGGGAGTTTTAGATTTAAGGAGCAGAGTGGGAGTTTAGGGTTAGGGAATGATGAGGTATTTAGGTTTAGGGAAGGGGTTTGGAGTTTTAGGTATAGGGACTGATCAGAAGATTTAGTATTAGATGAGTGGAGGTTTAGGGTAAGGAAGCAAGGAGCTGGGTGGGAAATGGATGGGAGTTTTAGGGTTAGAGTTTAGTTTCTGGTAGGGCTATATAAGTTTACAGAGTCAGGTGTGGGGAGAGCTATGTAGAAATCATAGAGCAGGCTAATGGAAGTCTGACTGGCAGCAAGTAGGTGTGTTGTGGGCTACTATCAATGATCACCTATGATATAACCTTCTGAAACAATATTTTGTTGCTACATGATACTCAAACAAAGTGCACCCATTCTACAAATGTTTGTGAACTCAGAAAAACATTCTGCCATGAGATAAATTCTCTTGGTATCCAGGGATATATTATAAACATCGCTAGAGGAAGATTCCCTGGCATAACTTCTGAATCAAGTTTAAGATTTGCCTACTGAAATAAAACTGAAAGCTCAAGCAGTGAAAAAGATGTTGCATTTAATTTAGATGAAGAATACATTTTAAAAGAGATTTTCTGTCACACTGCATCAGCTGGGAGAGAATTTCTTGGCTACCTCATTACAGAAAGCAAACAGACTCTTCAGAAACTTGTTTCCTAGTTCATTTTCTGGACAGCGATATGTTATCACTGGTTTATGTAATCAGTTTAAATGTATTTAATGTAACATTTGGCATCCACTACCTTGCCACAGTTAATATTTCATTTCAATGTCTGATTGAAATTCTCCAGTTTTTGCTAATTTCTCTGAATATCTTGGAGCTGCTATTGCTGCTGCCACAGTAGGTAAAACATCTGATTTTAATTTACAATTCATTTCACAGGATGTATATTTTCATCAGATACTCTGACTTCACCTAACATTTTATAAATATTATGATTATTTTAATACTGTTATTTAAGGCTGGATCTGATATAGCTATTTTTTCTGACTGTGTTAAAGATTACATTAGTACTGCCACTGGCCTTATAATCACAGACTTTGCACTCTTTAGCTGTAGGCACAAAGTATTTAAAAAATTACACTTACTAAATAGGGGTGGCAACTGTAGAGCAATGCCTGGTTAGATGGCTTGTTTAAGGTCACACATTAAGGAACTGCATACTTGGGAATCACACCCAGGAGTGCTGCATGGTCTAGGTCCTCTGTACCCTGCTGCCACTTGATAAATAAGCAAACCTGCTCCATCACCACACTGACTATATTGCATCACTTCCAGTAATGGCAGGTTGAGAGCAGATACAGCTTGGTGAGGTAATGTTCTTGAAAGAAAAACAATCTCCAAATTGCTGTTGTTATACACAGTCTGCAAACTAATGTTATTTATTATAACAACTTACTAAAATAAAGAAATGTATGTATTCATTTTGCTAGTGTTTGATGTTGGATAAAAAATAAAAAAGAGGGAACCCTTGTCTCTGACAATCCCATCAACGATTTCTAGTGTGTTCTTTAGAAGGGAATGTTCAGAAGACTGATTTCAAAGATAAAATAGGTGCAAAGCTTAACAAAAGAGCTGCCAAAATGTATTATTTGAATAGAGGTTGTTGGAGCAAATGGTCAGCATATAGAAACATGTTACTATTGATCAATATGGTTATAAGCAGTTACTAGACAATTAATCCAAGAGACCATTAAGAAGTGCAGCACAAATTCCCAATTGCCCCAAACCACTGTCTGGGTAAATTACTTGCTCAATGTCACACAGTAGGCAAATGAAAGCTGAAGGAATCAGACCTTGTACCACATGATTCAAACCTTGTATCACAGGAAGTAGCTGATTAACAGCTCATAGCCTTAATCCTCTGCAGCAGCTGACAGACCGGAAGCTTTGTATGTTCAGAAAGGCTTTATGGAAGCCAAGACTACTGTAATTAACTTAACATCTTATTTGGCATCAGTAGATAAGAAATATATAAAACAGAACTAGATAATATTATGAAGAGACAAGAAATGGAGACATAATCTGATGAAATGAAAAACTTAGTTGGCCATTTCTGACAGAACAATCTTGTGCTGTTTGCTTTGCTTGCTGAACAGAAATCACTCACTAGTGGAGATTTGAAAACCTAGAAGTGATCTGAGGACCTTTATGGGACTATCTACATACTAGACAAAGAGGAAATAGTAGCAAAATTGTTCAAAGACTTCCCATCTAACTTTCCTTAATATCATAACAATGATTCAGAATTGAATTCTCACCCATAATTCAGGCAAAGTGAATGCTTCCCCCTTGGAGCTCTATGTCCCCAGACCCAGGCTGTATATACCAGATTGAATTATGTACACAGAACCAGTGACTAACAAATATTAAATCTCTTTGCCTCACATATACCTTTGCAAGTATACAAATAGAATGGAAGTACAGAAATACAGGCTTCTGGAATAAATGTATAAACTTCCTGTTAAATTCAGTAATCCTCTGTTTTATGGGATTAGATTAAATTCTTGGACATTTCTCTAGCAGGGAGTAAGCCTACTCTTTCTTCCCCAGTATAGGAAGAAGAACAAACAGAACTTCAGGTGAATTCTTCAAGGTGTTCAGCTAAATTTAATGATGCTATATTTGATCTTAAGATACCCTCTGGATTTGCACCATGGGTGATTTGGTTAAGACCTGTTCATATAATTCAGTAAACTTTTGAAAGTGTAGTTTACTTATTTATTTTTATTTGAAAGTTGTTAACTTGATGGTCGTACTGTGTGTTTTATCACTGATAACAATTACATATATACATAAAATACCACAATTCCTGCTACTGTAAATAAAACCTCATCAAAAGTCTAGTGCTTCAGCATTAGCATTCCTTCTAGGACTCTACAATACATTAACTGTGCAATACAATTTATAAAGACAAATAATCACATGACAAAGATAATTAAACAATTAAAACAATCAAATGCTTCCAACCAAATTCATACTTTTGTCTAAAAAGACTCAAGGGGGAATTCAGTAAAGTTTACACTTTTTTTTTTTCATGTATGCATCCGTTTTAGATTCAGTAAACCCTGCTTAGTGGTGCACAGGCACTCACAGATAGGGGAAACTACCATGCAATGAAAATTTTGGCTTAAGCAAGTAAATTTCATGCAAAGTAGCCAGGGGGAGGGATCCAACAAGCTGTAAGACATCTGTGTAGACTCTGTGTCTATGTTAGTAATGTACGTGCAAGTTTTCCATGTACAGGAGTCTACACGGAAAGAAGGGGATGTAAAAGTCCACAAATAGGGACCTAACTAACCTGAAAATGTTATATTGCATACATAAATGTGCCAAACATAAATTGTGGATGTCTGAAAAAGGCAGAGAATATGTGAAATGAATAATATTTTTTTTATTAATTTCCACATACTTGAGCTTTGTGCCACAGTGTGCAAACATGCTTAATAGAAAAATAAAAAAAAAATAGTAAAATAACACTTATAATGTACATTACGCAAACGAACTGTAGGGCCTTGCATCAGGTCTGTACCATGGTGCATTCCTGCTGCTACCCAGCATACACAGTTATGAACCATTTAGTTTCCATCTTGTCATCGTGAACATTTATGAAAATGAGGGGTAAATGCCATGCATTTATTGAATCACTAAAGGGAGCAACTGAGTCCGCATATCCACATTGTGTAGGCTCTTACACAATGTTTATATTCCCACCTGATGTTTAGTGCTCTGTGTAATGTGTTTGTGCACTGTGCTGCTTGCTGCAAATGATTTTGGCATAGCTTAGCATGTTCTCGTGACCAGACCACCCACAGTCATGACATAGCCAGCTATGAATGAAAACCGGATATACTCAATTAATATTATATAGTTTTGTATAAGCTATGCTGTGCATAGCGCCACATTGAGCAATAAAGTAAGGCCTTTAAATCATATGAATTATATCTTAAGCAGGTGAAATGCATCATAATTAGCTAATCCTTCATGGTGGACCTACACCACAACTTTATAAAGTATGCATATACCGTACATGTTGATCTTCCATCGATACTCTGAACCATTGGAGTAGAGATTTGGAAATTTTAATGGAGATAATGCTAGGGGCTGCTGTAGCTATTCTACATCTGTATGTCATAGATACTGAACTCAGTGCTGCCAGTGTTTCTGACAATAGGCCTAAACCAAGGAGGAGAAGAGTTTTCAGGCCCAGGGTAACCTAACAGGAGCTACATGAGCTGGGGATTGTAGAGCGCTACAGGGTTGACAGGGACGTATTACAAGAGCTCAGTGAGCTCTGCCACCCTCAACTCAGAGCCAGAGCTAAAAGAGGGAATCACATCCCTGTGTAAACTAATGTATGTGTAACCCTTAGGATACTAGCTACAGATACTTTTCAAGGATGAACTGGAAACATCATAAGGGTGTCACAGACATCTGCATCAAGGATGTTGTTGTGTCTTTCAGCTTTTCCCGGTTAGGGGTCTCCACAGCGGAACTCCAGTCCGCTACTAATTGGTAGTTGATTTTTACGTGCCGAGTTACCAGCCCTGACGCACAACCTTCAATGAAGGTACACTCATTCATGCATGTCTCCATGCAGAAGACGCTCTAGCTGAGAATCGAACTGGACAGGGTCTTACTGTGAGGTGACAACACTACCGCTTAACCAATTCCTGGATAATATGCTCCCACATGCCAGTGAGCATAAATCCTTTCCCCTGAGGTGAGAGCCAGCAATATGCAACACTTCTACCTTGTAGCACACTACCCTGAAGCACTGGGTGCCATAGACTGCAGTCATGAACACATCAAGGCACCACCTGGTGATCAGTGTAGAATCTATGTTAACCGCAAGGGATACCACTCCATCAGCTGCCAAGTTGTGTGCAACGCCAAAGTGATTATCACGAATGTGTGTGCTGGCAACTCTGGCAGTTATCACAACTCCCATATCTGGCACATATCACAGCTGTACAGGATGTTTGCTAGGTGACATCCCACAGGGCCATTTACTGGGGGATGTTGGATATGCCCTGGAACCGTGGATGATGACACCTATCAGAAATTTACACACACCCATGGAGGAACGCTATAATGAGGCACACACAAACTACAAACATCACAGAGCATGTGTTTGGGCTTCTGAAGTCATGGTTCCAGTGCCTTGATATATCTGATGGAGCCCTGCAGTATACTCCAGCCACATGTGCACAGATATTCACAGTATGTGATATGCTACACAATATGATCCTGCGGAAACAGCTGCAGCAGGATCAGCAAAAGAAAGTGATGCACAGCCCACCAACAGTGCCTAGGTCATCACAGCCACAGTCACAGGAGGACTAGAGGAGGAACCCCCTGCTGATGTCTTTGTAAGCAGACAAAGGCATGCTCAGTATGCTCTGGCTTTGGCTAAGAGACAATGCTTAGCACATTCAGTGACAACCTAGGGAACTAGAGACTAACACATTACTCCTACTCACATGCATATATTAAAACTGATGCCAGCCAAATCACACATCCTGTACCTATCCATGTATTAGCTGTGTATTGCTTCCATCAGACAGAGTCAGCCCTGAACTACAGTTGTGTCAACTGCTGCATTTGCAAGGTAAGTCCGTAACCTACACAGTAGTCTAGTGGATTATTATGATATGTCATTGTTGCTATGGACCTGGTACATTATGCCAGTAACTATAGTGGACTATTTGGACAGACATGACATCCACATGGGCCTACAGACACCCATTACATTAACATGTCACCATTTGTAATTGGTAGGCCTCATGCATGGAATATTCATGCAGTTCTACAGCAACAGATTACTGGTACATCATTCAAGGGACATGTTAGAAAGTGAGGTTAAATTATAGTTAGACTCATGTGTGTCCTAGCAGCACATGGGCTTTTGATCCCCCACCCTCAAAACAGCAGTGCCACCTTGTAACTGCCATAGCACTAAATATCATATGCTATATGAGCATTTCACACAGTTAGTATGCCACACAGTAGCAGGACAGTAATGTACAATTTGAATTTACATTGTATGTGTTAAGTAACTGAGGAATAGCAATGTACATATCTGTGCAAGTGATGTTGTGATGAATGATCCCCTTTCTGTCAAGCAGCTTCTGTGGTTCAAAGTCCTAAGGGAGGGAGCCTTTTGTGATGGTGTTCAGGGCTCTAATCCTGAGATTTCCAAATATTTTGCAAGTGAAGTAGTAATAAGTACTGTTTTACACACTGTGACTCTGTGTGTGCTGTACTAGTATTAACCTCTTTTACATATAAAAAAAACATTTGCGAGCTGCGCCGTATATGTAAGACCTAAAAAGTCTTAACTAATTTGCGCAAAGTGCAGCAGTGCAGAAACAGGTTCAGAGGTCACACCGTGTAACACACATAATCCCGGCCTGAAGTACATCTAGGTGTGGGTTGGAGTCAGTTTATGGAACAGCAAGTCTCTAATGTAAGCAATGTGCCTCCCATTTGAGCACTGCTTAGCAACATGCAAACAATCCAAAAATGCCACTGTGTATGCCTATACACTTAGTTAAGCAGAGCACAAATCCATTGCTCCTCATGCAATTTATGTTAAAAAGTTATTATATATATATATATATATATATATATATATATATATATAGAGAGAGAGAGAGAGAGGAGCACTACAGAATCCTGAAAGCCCAAAATCCCGAAGCCCGGAATTCTGAGACCAAAATCCTGAAAACCCAAAATCCTGAAAACAAACCAGATACTAACACTTACTATATTCCAGCACAAGTACATACAGAAACATATTACCCTTCAACTATATGCAGGGGGACCCCCTGCTACTTAAATATAACAACTTCGAGATTGCAATTCAGTACACAAAGTGCGGTCTTGGAGATGATATATTTAAGTAGCAGGGGGGCTGTAGCCCCCTACATAGGGGGTGCAGGGGGGCTTGGCCCCCTGCTTATACTTGAATGAGAGTAATATGGTTTGTGTTTCATTTGTTTCTGTCTTGTTTCTGTTTGTAATATAGTAAAAAGTGTATAATGTGTATTTTTTTTTTTGATTTTTCAGGATTTTTTTTTCAGATTTTGGTCTTTGCGTCTTTTTGGGCTTTCTTTGATTCTTGATAACTCCCATATATATATATATATATATATATATATATATATATATATATATATATATATATATATATATATATATATATATATATATATATATATATATATATATATATATATAATATATATATATATATATATATATATATATATATATTTATATATATATATAGGCCTATGTTGTTTTGTCGACAGTACTGTTCATCGAACCGTACTTTGTTGAAATCACTTTAGCGAAAGAGCATTTTGTCGAAAATGTACTTTCGCTAAAGAAAACAAACAAAAAAAAAACAAACTTGCCATTAGCATGTACCTTTAGTTGTACATCAACATATACTGTTGATGTACAACTAAGGAATCTCTTGTTGAGATCATAGTACAGTGGGGTAAGGGAATATTCCCATTTCCCCACTGTAGTGCGATCTCGGTGTGAAAATATTAAAGTAGGGAGGGTGAGGGGGGTGCAGGGGGGCTTGCCCCCTGCATATTAGTGTTTAATGTGGTTTTTTTTTTGTTTTAATGTTTAGCTTTTCTTATTTGTCCGTGAAAATGCATTTTTGACAAAATGCACTTTCATGGAAGTCAGTTTGCGGAAGTAAAGTTCGATGAAATGTACTTTTGAGTAAAGAACATAGACCCATATATACACATATATGTATACATATATATATGGATCCCTATCATATGATAGAAACCTCATTTGACTGAAACGCATTTGACTGAAACCCATAAGACTGAAACCCATAATACTGAATTTCAACATACTAAATTGAAAACTGGACCATAGGGGGCTATGCCCCCCACACCCCCTAACTATATATACACTAACTCCAGGATTGCACTACAGTGGGGAAAAACGGCATATACCTTTCATGTACCTTACAGTAGTCTACATGCTGCCACTACTATGCCTTTTTCCCCATGTAGTGCAATCCTTGAGTTAGTATTTATAGCTAGGGGTGTGGGGGCACAGCCCCCCACATTGGGGGATGTGGGGGGCATAGACCCTCACCTAGTCTGGTTTTATATGGTTCAGTTTAAAATTTAGTATGTTGAAATTGAGTATTATGGGTTTCAATCTTATGGGTTTCAATCAAATGATGTTTCTATCATATGACAGGGATCCATATTTATATATATATATATATATATATATATATATATATATATATATATATATCTATATATATATATATATATATATATATATATATATATAAAAAAAATATATATATATATATGTATATGTATGTGTGTGTGTGTGTGTTTATGTCTGTATTGCCCTACATACCCAGATCATGGAGAGTAAAGCTGCACTACAACACATATAATGTTGGACAAAGAACCAAAAGGAAGAGATCAACATTAGATAATGCACTTACAAAAATGTGGAACTGTATAGAATAACATGTTTTTCAACTGGAGGAATATTGGGACATCTGAAGTTCAGTGTTCTGGCAGTCTTCTCTTATGTCATGTGTAAATGGTACCACATTTAACAGCAAACAACAATTTAATGTGAAACACATATAAATATGAGTCAAACCTGTGTTCTTGCTGAAAACATCTGGACAGTGTTGAGTCATACCATGTCTCCCTAAGACAGCATGTGGAAACCTTGAACATGTATGGCACAGTATATGAATATGTACATATATTGGGAAATCATATGTTTGTATCTACAGCAGCAGCAATGCAACACCCACATTCAATACAGCCCCCTGTGTCTGCTGGATTTCACCACACATAATCAACAACTAAACAAGTTATATAATGTATTATGTTGTGTGCACACTCATTGACCACGCTAATTTAGTTTTGCCACAGGCTTGCCTAGCCACATACGAAGAGATACATATGCCCAAAACAGGTACTGCTGCCACATAGCTATGCTACTAGCTGCAGATGACAGTAAGAAGCAATGTGACTCTGCAGGCCTCCCAAGATGTTCAACACAGGGCTTGATTATGTTCTCTAGGATTAGTTCACCTGCAGTCATTTACAAAGCAGACTTCAGCTGTGGTGCATGGGTTAAGTACTGTGATCTGTAGTGTGTAAGACTAGATAGCAAGTGTGAAACCCACACTGACTTCCAAACTGACATTGGTTTTCACTTTTTGGCCCTTGTAGTAGATGCAGGCCTCCAAATTTTGGCCTCCAAAAGACCTGCTGATGTCATCTACCATAAGATTACCTAAACCCATGTTAATGTCGGACTTGAGCTGCATTAAGTGCTGTGATCTGTAGTGTGGTAATCTAGATAGGTATGGGTTCTAATCTCAGACTAGCCTACTTGGTGTATATATGTGTGTACATCTTCCCAAGGAACAAGTATGAATCACACACTGACTTCCAAACTGGCATGAGTTTGCACTTTTGACCCTTGCACTTGATGCAGGCCTCCAAACTCCTGTCTTCCACAAGGCCTGTTGATGTCATCTACCATAAGATTATGTAAAGCCATGCTACTGTCTGACTTATGCTATGGCATGTGTGTTAACTACTGTGCTCTGTACTGTGTAAAACTAGATAGGTAGAGGTTCTAATCTCACTCCACCTCACTTGGTGTGTATGTGTGTGTATGCATCTCCATACAGAACAAATGCAAATCCCAAACTGGCATGGTTTTGTGCTGTTTTGGGCCTTGTAGGTGCTGTAGGCCTCCAAACTCTTGTATTGCACAAGGCCTGCTGATCATCCACCATAAGATTACCTAAAGCCATATTAATGTCAGACTTGAGCAGTGGCACATGTGATACATTGTGCATTCTATAGTCTCTAAACTTAGATAGGTAGGGGTTCTATTCTAATTGCAGCCAACTTGGTGTGTGTGGATGTTAATCACAGCATTTTACATCAGCCTATGGGATCATGGGATCATAGGAAGTTACTAGGATAATGGCCCTAGGGCCCTTACATTCCTAGCCAAGTTCTTACCCTTATTTCCATGATCAACACCTATTGCCCCATGTCCAAGAGGGACACAAGTGGAATCCCAGGTGTGAATTTATGGTCACCCATCCAATCATCCAGATTTGGTTTGAAGAGGGCCAAAGAGGTGTTCTATTTGACATGAAGTGGGAGTCTGCTCCAAAGTTGTGTTAACCTCTGGGAGAAAAATCTGTCCCTCCAGCAGGTTTTATGAATGTCACATACCAGGTTAAGGTCTGTAGAATGAGTAACCTGTGTACAATTTGACTTAAGGATATGCAGCACTTCTAATAAGGCAGGGTCAGAGATTGCCTTGTATGCAAGGCATACATCACCTCTGAGTAGTCTTTATGAAACAGAATAAAATGACAGTCATTTCAGATGATCCACATAGGACAGGTGCTGAAGACCTTGAATTTTCCTTGGGTGGAACTTTTGTGTTCTCTCCAATTTCTGCAGGTGCTTGGAAAGGTACATACCAAAAGGGACAGTGTACTCAATTATCAGCCTGATGAGGGAAGAGTACAGGGAGGCTATAACTTCTTATGTTTCTGGAAACAATGCCCTTACCTATGGCATGAGTAAGATAGAATGGCCTTCTTACCGCTGTGGGGACATGGTGGTCAAAGGTAAGGTAGCTGTCAACCTGTGCGCCCAAGTGTCTCACCACTAAGTGCATACGTAAAGTGTTGCTATTGATGTTGTAGTTAGCAGGGAGATTGTTTTCACTGAAAGGAATGATAATACATTTTCTTGCATTAAGTTTAAGGTCATGACTTTTGCACCAATCATTTGTGTGTGTAAGACCATCTTGTAGAATGTTGACATCATTTGGAGAGTCTATGATTCTATGACCACTCCCAGTTTGCAGTCATCAGCAAACTTTGTCAGCCACAGACCTTTAGTTTTTGCTTGTACTTCAGAGAAAAAGATTCCGAACAGTACAGATTCCAGGACTGAACCCTGTGGAACACCACTGGTTACAGGTCTGCTGTTGGATGTGGATTCCCTTATTTTGACTATATGAGTTCTATCAGTGAGCCATTTAGTGGCCTATCTAATGATATAAGGATTGATGCCTACTTGGGTGAGTTTGTCTATGCTTCCTGAGTGGGAGATAGTGTCAAATGCCTTGGCTAAGTCCAGGTAGGCTGTAGGCACAGATTTCCCCACATCCAGTGTGTGACTGTCTGGAAGAAGTCCACCAGGTTGAACAGGCATGATCTCCCTTTGACAAATCCAAACTGAGTAGGGTCAAGTGTTTGGAGATTACCTATGTCTTTGTTGATAAGATCCATGCTCCATGGCCTTGCAGATAAGGCTAGTCAGACTAATAGGTCTATAGTTCTTGGGGCCAGTGGATGCACCTCCATTGTGCAAGGGAATAACGGTGGCTGTGAAGCCAGTGCTTAGTCTATGATTGAAAACAAGACCCAATGGTGTAGCTAATTCATGCTGAAGCCCATGTAGGACACAGCCTGGGATGTTATCAGGTCCCATAGATGCTGTGTTGTTGGCCATATAGAGGGTGTTTACGGCTTGCTCTTTAGAGATACAAGGAAGGGGACAGGTGGTAGGGATGTCATGGAGTACATGTGGTGGGGACAGGGGATTGAAGTTTTAAAAGAGCCTGTCAGTCAACAGGTTAGCTATGTCCACATGCTCAGTATATGTGATATCATTAACTACCTGTTTGAAACAGATCTGGGCCTTTCCTTTTAGGTTATGATGTAACTATAGAATGCGGTGTGGTTGTCCTTTATTGAAGAAGCTAATTCGGACTCATAGTTGGTTTTAAAGGACTTCACAAGACTTCTTATTGTCTTGTTTAAGCTGTGGAGGGAGTGTTTCCAGTTTAGGAGGGCTCCCTTTCTCTTAGTCTTAGACAGTAATTTCTTCCTATTATTGTAAAGCTTGTTAATGGCAGTTGTCCACGAGGCAGGTTTGCTCTTCCTTGAGCAGCTTGTTTTGGTTCTATCAGGTATGGCAGAATCAATGCAGTTATACAGGTGTTTGTATAAAGCATTAGTGTAGTGCCTGTCATAGTTGCCAGTTCTAGCTGAGGGAGGAGCTGCAGTGAAGCTAAGTATACTATCCCATAAGAGGTTATAATCTGCTTTGGAGAATTGTTTTTGTTTAGTTGCTACTGGGGAAGGGGGGCAGGTGTAACATTTACTTTGAAGGAGACCAATTTGTGGTCAGATCTCACCAGAGAGGACTTTACAGTGGGGGTGCTACAGTGGTCCCCTATATTTCTAAGCACCAGATCTTGGATGTTGGCTCCCCTTGTGGGGATGTTAACCAGCTGGTCCAGTGCACTGCAGTTAATGAAGGTGAGGAACCTTTGGGCAAGTAAGTTTGAGCATGAGTAATCTATCCAGTCAATGGATGGGTAGCTAAGGTCCCCAAAAACCATGTTTTTGGATGTGTCTTGATAGAATCAAGTACATACAAATAAGCAGAGTGGGTGGCCTGATTCATGGAAGGGATCCTATAGCTGGCAATGACTTGAATAGGTGCCCTACAAACACATAAATTGCACCTGAAGTGTCTCCAGGGAGTTATACTGCTTAACTAATCTGGATGTGTATTTATCTTTAATGAAACTATTAGTGATACACCAATTCCTTTATTTTTCACACCCTCAGTTTGAGGTCTGAATGTGTGGAAGGAGGTATAACCCAATATGGCTGGGTTGCTCTCTACAGCCTTGGACCAGGTCTCTATGTCTGCATAAATGTCAGCATCTTCCAAGGTGAAGCCAGCTTCCATTGAGTGAAGTTTCATGTTCAGACTCCTAGTGTTTAGCTGCATAACCTTTTGTTTGTTTATGGATGGAGTTTTTACACTGGGAATTTTGACCTTGACGCATCACCTAAAAAGGGCACTATCGAGGTGGCAAGAGCCTTGTCAGTAGATGAAATTCCAGGGGTTACAGATGAAGGCCATCTTTGGCAAAGGATCGAGGTCTTTCAATCATGTCATCCCAGGCTGACATATACTGTATCACCCTAGAATGACACCAGACACTAAACTAATTATGGAGGTCAGTCATTTTCTGTTTGTATTGAGGGATCATCCTAGGTGAAGGTAAAAGGCTGCTTAAGGATAGGGACATACCTGCCTGGGACACATAGTCCAAGAGTTCTGTCATGTTTCTCTTCATATAGTCCAGAGGGTACATCTCAACTCATTCACACCAACATGGACTATGACGGGAGTCATAAAAGTGCCTGTTGTTGAGAGACTTGAGTACATGTGTGATATGGTGTATCCTGGCACCTGACAGACAGCTGACCATGACCTTTTCCTTATCCAGTCTGGTGAGAAGGACATCAGTGTGTCTCACGATGGAATCACCTATTACTAATATGTTTGATCTTGTGCTTTTCCTTACTTGTTTAACCAGGGAGACACTGGTGTATGAGCTATTATGTGTAATGTGTTCTGCAGATGAAGTATTATGTGTAGCATGTTGTGTTTGTGTTTTGGAGGTCTCTTTAGGTATGTTTCTTGTAATGACCTCTGCATATGTAGGTATGTGTGATGTGGGTTTGGGTGGAGTAGGAGGTGATGTGTGCATGCTGGCAACCTGCTCGTTGTCATATGTGCTATCTGGTGTATGAGAGAGTATGGACTCAAGGTTCTTAATAAATTTGCATCTCTCACACATTGTGTTTGTATGGACTTGGAATAGAGGGTTTAGAATGCTATCCACATCTCTTCAACAGACATTGCTAATGCCATTAGCGATAGCTTATTACTTGGGTATATGTCACAACAGGTCATGGCTAGGCAGTGGCCTGACAGATGCTTAAATGTCAGATGTTATTATTTTTATGGTGTCATTCTAAGGTAAAACAGTACCTGACAGTGTGGGATACCATGGTGTATTGAGTATGCTGCTTTGCCAGGCATATGGCACTTTCCTGAGCCATAATCCTGTTATTAGGCAGGGTCGCAATAGCAGACTTATAAATGTGACAATGTACAACTCCAGCAAAGTAAGGGTCATGCTGTTACACCCTTGGGGTTCTCAAACACACTCTCTATAAGCACTCTTTGCAGTGAAGATGTGGATTCCTGTGCATGCACAGAAAACCTGTTCAACTTTGCAGTAAGTATTTTGGCCTTGCAAGGCTACAATGCCTGTCAAACAACCAGACAGCAAATGGATACTGTGTGAAATAATGTGGGACTACAGTTTGGTGTTCTGGGAACCTACATGTACAGTATGACATATCTAGAACATACTGGAGGGACAGGAACATCTCCCAAAGTCTGCAGTAGGCCTCACATCCATGTCACATAGATCACCTCCATTACACTGTTGAAGGGCAGGGTTCAAGAATTGCTGTGAAACTGTTACCTAACATGGATCACTGACACTGTGGACCTTGCAAGAACAACCTTGGACATCTATGTCACCTGACATTTAACATTATATTGTGATGCAGCAGCTATGCTGTTACCATTAGGTCAGTACCCTAGTCAAATCCTAGGAACCTCAGAAGCTATGGCATAATACATGCAAAATTGAAGTGATTTGTCTGTTTGCTATTCAAGGCATCTACCTAGAAAAGGCTACAACAAGCCTACAGGCCCCTGCATCCTCTGGGACAAGTGTGTGGATCAACAAACAGGCCGTGGCCTGCTTCTTATCTTGAGAGTGGTGCTAACATTTTTTGAGAGGAAAAGAAAAGGCGCATTGTATCCCAGCAGAGTGAGGCCATGGTGAGACCAGCAGTATTAGTAGCCAGGCAGTAGCCTGTTAGAAAAATATGTATTAATGTGTGTATTAGCAATATGCTTAGTGCATTTAGAGCTTGAAAAGGGTTAACACATTTATTCTATTTCATACTGCATAAATCTGTACAAACTGCAGTTGCTTTCTGACCTAGTATTGTTAGCTAAAATCTTGCTTGTGCCTTGGAAATTTACTGAGAAGCAGGTGATTTCTGCTTGCGTTAGGAAAATAAAGAATAGAACAATACTACTTGTATGAAACTTAGACAATGAGTTCCACTGTGCTGTGAGAAAATACACAGCTGTAGAAGTTACAGATAATTAGTACAAAGCCTGCTTGAAAATATGAACTGCAATCAGCATTTGCTTGTATCTGAGTTAGAAGAGTACCTTGAAATGTAACACTGTACAATAGACGCTTGTAAACGGATTAATGGTCACCAAGGCCAGGTTGTTTTTCTCAAAAGTTTCTCACAAATCTAGTCATGTCAGCAGAAAATCTGAGCAACATCTGCTGTAGAACAATGCTAAAAGTTGTGTTTGATTACATCAGCTTAGAAGGCCATGTCTTGTAAAATAGTATAAGAATAAGCATACTTCCTGTTAGTAGTTAGACAAATCCTTGTATTTGCATGTTTTTGTCTCCTTGCGGCAAGTCAATTAAAAGTGCCTTAACTGAACCTTACGTGCATTGGTCTTTGAAGTTTTTTCCTTTGACTGATTGGTCCTTTGGACCGGAAACCCTCACTTCGCTTCGGATCAGACAGACCAGGTGGCTTGAAACCTTACGGGGAAGAAACCACATTGGTTCTTCTTATTTGCAAAGCCCTCCGACTGAATTGTCGTACAAAAGAGGCCAGCCACTTTCTGATCTGCGACTGAAGGACGGGTTTACTCGAACCAGGTGATCAATCATGAAGGCTCAGGTAAGGTGAATCTACCTTCTTTTTCTGTTTTAGATCAGGGACTAGATTTGTATTTGTTTTGTTAAGACTTTGTTTATAAGTCAGGGACAGAAAGATTACTGTCTTGTCATAGATCAGGGAAACAGAGCAGGTAGGCAGTCATTCTGAAGAGACTATAAAAACATCCATGGTACCAAGTTAAAAATAAGGAGTTACGTAATGATTGAAAGGGTAGAACAAAATGGGTAATAATTGTACAAAAAGGTCCCAAAATCCGTCGTTAACCGAAGACGCGAACTACATGCAGTCACAGTGTGCTGATAATATTAAATACTACTCAAAATGGGTTAATAAGTATGAATTTGATGGTAAACTAGAAAAATCCTTGCTTGTCAAACTTGTCAAACAGCTTAAGACCGATTCCAAAGGTCGGGTAAAAAAACGTCAATTAGGAATTCCTCAGGCACACAGGTGGATTGAGGAAGTAAACCAAACGGAACAAAAGAATAATAATTCAAAAGCAATGTTTTTAGACAAGGAGGAAAATAACTTAGTAATAGCATCAGCTCCTCCACCTCCCTTACCAGAATATGAGGCAAGTGAACAAGTAAGTCCACCCCCGCGATATCCTGCTGTCACTGTGAGTAGAGACACTACAAAAGCGAAACTGTTCATTAGAGATCCCGTCGAGACCAGGTCTCGAACACGGGCAGGAAACTCAAAAGGGGACATTGAGTTATATCAAATGGGTAGAAATTCACAATCTATGAGTGAAGAAGAAATATGCCCACTTATAGAAGTACCTAATCCTCAGGCAGGGCAAGAAGGTCAGGACCCAACTATTCTAGTATATAGACCCTGGACTCCAGAAGACATCCGGAAAGCCACTGAGGGAATTTCCCATCCAAAAGTTAATTTTAGAAAGTTCTTAGAAGATTTGCAAGGAATGATGCTGAGTTATAATTTAAATGGAGAAGAGGTAGAAAAAGTAGTCAGACAAATTGTGGGGCCAGATTGGCACATGATTAGTGGTGACTGGAATTGCCGTGATGCTGCATTCAAGCCCCTCCCACATAGCAGCGCAGAGTTAGACAACAGAGTGAAAGGTGTCACAGACCGAATCTCTGAGAAATGGAAGCCTAGGGCAGACTGGACTTGCATTAATCAATGCAGCCAACAAGAAGGTGAAACGGTTGACAGATATTATGCCAGACTGTTAGAATGTTTTAATAACCACTGTGGAATGCAGGTTCCTGAAGATCAGACACATGATTCCCCATATGAGCAGCAGTTAAAGAATGGGCAGTATCGCACCCATAAGCAGTTTTATTACAAAACACATGGTAGATCATCGTACAAGCAGGTTACAGTCATTGCTTGAATATGCTAGGCATGCCAAAAGGCATTTTAATAGCAAAAAGAAAAAGAAAGCCCAATTATTTTCTGTAGAGGATGGAGCAGAAATTTATGTAGTACAGTCCGGAAAAAGAGGCAAGAGAAATGCCAAGGGAAACAAACAATCTGATCAACGATCAGAGGACTTTGAAGGGTGAAAGAAAAGGGGTGAATGTTTTAAATGCGGTAAGAAGGGACACTTGGCAAGGGATTGCAAGAAAAACAAGAAGGCAACCACGGAGGATAAGGAGGGTGAGGACTGACTATATGATAGTCAGGAATCACTAAAAGGGGATAGCAGAGAAGGGACAAATGAGTATGTGATAGAGGGAGTAGAGAATGTGACAGAAGAAATAGAGGAAGTGCAAGAAGTCACGGATAGTAAAGAAAATGAAATATTGGATTTGGCTTTATTGAGCTTAGAGCTCTATTTAGCAGACACGAAACCAGAATTTACACTCCTGGTAGAAGGGAGGGAAGTCAGATTCTTGTGTGACTCAGGGGCATAATGAACCCTGACACATCCCTCCAAACTGCCAGAGAATTCAGAGTCACCTGATTACATAATAGTGAAAGCAGCTAATGGACAGCTGTATTGGGAGCCCCTCTCCCATAATATTGTGATAACTGATCCTGTTTCAGGATTGACCCAGAAAAGCAAAATTGTTGTTTCTGCAAAATGCCCAGTAAACCTCTTGGACAGAGACCTTATGCAGCTATTTGGTATAGCAGTAGTTCCGACTATGCAGGGCATGGAAGCACAGTGACAAATTGATACCTTTGCAGTGCAATCGGAGGGTGAAATGTTTTATTGGCTCAGTCAGGACTTGGTTACGACTGGTCCAGGGGCAGTGACCGAAGAGTTAATGAACGTAGCCATCAGCAAGTTTCCCTCCCTTGACATTGATAGACAACATTTGTTGCACTGTACTCTGTATTATTGTAACACACCAGGACCTGATAAGGAATATGAGCAAGAATTGTTTAGAAATCGTGCAAGCAGATTGATATTACGTAATCTGTACTGGAACACAGAAGGGAACAGTGTAGTCAGCTGTTCATTGCCCCAAGAGTTCTTTGCACTTTACAGATCTAATCGGTTACCACATGTTAGCTTAACTAAGGACAAAAATGTGAAATGGGTAGACTTGGGAGAAAAAGTCACGAGATGGGAGAAACAGACAGAGTTAGAACTGTCAGAACAGGGAATACAAATGCAGAAGTTGAATTGGATAACTCAGACCCACCCAGCTGTACATTTGCAGTCTAGCAAGGACAGCTGATTAGCACTCCTATTGAAGGAGGAAGAGAATGCCTTACAGAATATACCAGAAACTCTCTGGTCAACAGGAAAATCAGATGTAGGACTTATTTTTACAGCAGGACCAGTTACTATTACGCCAAAGTCAGCATTTAGACCACAAAAAAGACAGTATCCCTTAAGAAAAGATTCAGAGGTAGGAATCAAACCTATTATAGCAGCTTTACTTAAGGAAGGGGTGCTGGTGGAATCTCCTGATTCACCATGTAACACACCCTTATTTCCTGTTAAGAAAGCGTATGGTCCAAGATTTACAAGCTGTAAATGATGCAGTAATACCAAGGGCACCTACGGTGCCAGACCCACATCCTGTTGAATGACTTAAAACCTCAACAAAAATATTTTTCTGTGGTGGATATCAGCAATGCGTTCTTTTCAATACCGATACACCCTGACAGCCAGCATTGGTTTGCATTCACATTTCAGGGGAAAATGTATACATATACATGACCACAGGGGTATTGTGAAAGTCCAACAATATTCTCACAAGAAATGGCAAGCAACTTGGTGGGATTTACCCCACCAAGAGGTAGTCAAATTTTGCTTTATGTTGATGATATCCTGCTGGCAGACCCCACCCAGCAAGATTGTAAAGAAGATACCATAGCGCTATTACAATTTCTAGCCACTGAAGGACATAAAGTAAACAAAAATAAACTGCAGCTTTGGAAAAAACAAGTTAAATACCTAGGATATGTAATATCCATGGAAAGTAGAACATTAGATGAGGACAGAAAAATAGTGATTTTGCAAGCACCAAAACCCACTACCGAGAAGGAAATGATGTCCTTCCTGGGTACGACTAATTTTTGTCAGAGTTGGATTCCAAACTATGCCTTGGAATCTGCACCGTTGACTAACCTGATTGATAAAAAGCCTATGGCAGCACAGGATTTATTACAATGGACACCAGAAGCAGAATCTGCTTTCTGCAAACTGAAACAGTTAATAGCGTCCTCATTAGTTTTGGGATTACCAAACTATCATAAACGTTTTTTCCAAACTGTAGATTGTAAGCAAGGTTATATGACATCAGTGTTAACACAGCAGCATGGGGACAAGCAATGCCCTATTGCTTATTATTCATCACAACTGGACCCAGTGGCATGGTCTTTAACTCACTGTGTACAAGCAGTAGTTACAGCTGCAATGGCAGTACAGGCTTCGGCCTCAGTAGTGTTGTTCCACCCTCTCACATTGAGAGTGCCTCATGCAGTCATGATTATTTTACTACAAGAGAAGGTAGCATATTTTTCCCCTGCTAGGCATCTTTCCTGTATGACTATATTGTTGAGCCAACCTCATATGACAATTGAACGATGTACGACTTTGAACCCTTCTACCTTGCTCCCAACCCCTGCAGATGGCACACCACACAGCGGCCTGCACGTGATTGAGCAAAATACACTGCCTAGAAAAGATCTTACGGATGTTCCCTTGGATGATGCTGAGGTGACATACTACATGGACGGCTCATGCAAAAGGGGTCCTGCAGGACAGAACCTAGTAGGATATGCAGTAGTTTCTGACACAGACATTATAGAAGCAAAATCTTTACCACATAGTTTATCTGCACAGGCAGCAGAATTGATTGCCTTGACACGGACATGTACCTTAGCAAAAGGTAAATGTGTGAACATCTTTACTGACAGCCAGTACGCTTTTTCTACTGTACATGTTTTTGCGCAACAGTGGAAAAATCGAGGAATGATAACATCTACTGGCAAACCAATCAGTCATGCACAGTTTATTTTAGATATTTTAGAATCTATTCAGTTACCTCAAAAAGTAGCTATTTGTAAATGCACAGCTCATACCAAGCAACAGGACATGATTTCAAAAGGTAATGCAAGAGCTGATACAGCTGCAAAGCAGGCAGCTTCAGAAGTATTTCTTTTGAATGAGGAACTACAACCCTCTGAGATTTTAGACTTAGAAATGTTAAAGACAATGCAAACACTTACTATGCAAACTGAAAAACAAAGATGGGTAAAACAAGGAGCAATTCTCAAAAAGGGGCTGTACATCTCTAAAGAAAGAAAACCGATATTGCCATCTAATTTGTTTAGATATGCAGCTTTGTTGAGCCATGGGCAGTGCCATGTCTCAACAGGGGGGATGGTACAGCTGGTGAACCAAGTGTTCACGACGTACGGATTTACAAACTACTCTAACAAATTTTGTTCGTTATGCCACATCTGCAATAAACATCATGCACAAGGGGAGTTAAAGCCCAAGCAAGGGAGTTTCCCTACACCACAATATCCGTTTCATACTATCTGTATGGATTTCATAGAGTTGAATAAATGTGAAAATAAGAAGTATTGTCTTGTCATTGTAGATATGTTTTCCAGACGGGTAGAAGCCTTTCCGACTAAAAATCCAGATGCTACGACTGTGGCCAAAGTTCTTTTTAAAGAAATCATCCCTAGATTCGGCATTCCGGAAAGGATCTACAGTGACAACGGCACACACTTTGTAAACCAGACCATACAGCAGTTAAGTAGACATTTTGGCATTTCTTTAAAAAATCATTGTGCGTATCACCCACAATCTGCAGGGCTAGTAGAGAGGCATAATGGGATTTTAAAGAGTAAGCTAAGAAAATTAATAACAGAAACGCAGAGAAATTGGGTGTACTGTCTGCCCCTGGCACTGCTGAGCATGAGAACTGTTCCGAATGCAAAAGGATTGACTCCTTTTGAAAAACTCTTTGGAAGGGCTTATTATATACCTCAGTGGAAATCTCTCATGCCCACAGACCAGGAAGCTGACAGTACATTAACTGAGTATATGTGAAACCTTTTAAATTCTGAACATTTGTTGCAGTTAAATTCTGTTTCAGTTTATCTTTATGAACGAACCAGACCATCAGAAGTGGCAGTGCCCCCTGGAGCGTGGATCTGGCTGAAGATAGTTAAGAAGAAGAATTGGGCATCTCCAAAGAGGGAAGGTCCATATCAAGTGCTTTTGTCAACACCCACTGCAGTCAAAATCGTGGAGTGTGCCTCCTGGATCCACCTGACGCACTGTAAATTAGTTAAAAACTTTAAACTGGACAAAAATCTTGTTATATGCCAAGAGCAAAAATTATAGAGTCCAGAAGAAACAGGAATGCAGAACAACCCTTTCCTCAGAAGTATTGCATAATCATCCTGTTAACTGTATTAGTGACAATAATCTTTTTGTTGTGGCCTTTTCTTTTCCCAGCCACACAGACTGAACTGAATAAACGTGAAGCGTTACTCATAAACTGGCATCCAAACTTTAACACTTACCAGGCAATTAAATATGTGTATGCTGAGACTTTCAATGTTTTGAATTGCTGGATTTGCACAGCTTTGCCGACAGCATACAGGGGGTTATTAATGACTACAGTCCCCCTAGGGGTCAATGAGACCTGGGAGAACTTGGTTTATGATACCTCAACCATTACAGCACAAGATAAAATAGCATTGCACTTGTCTGTTCCACAAAAGGGAACTGTGTGTTTTTATAAAAATGATACTATTCAGGTGGGTTGGAGCAATTGCAATGTGACTGTTCCTTATAAATGTTACACTAAAGGTAACAATGTAGATCTTTATTGTAATACAAACTATGATTCATTTCTTGGATTGATGCACAAAACACTTGATGAAGTAAAACATAATTCTGTTCTTTATAAACAGCTGTCTACAATTGATAGAAGAATGTTTCATGCAGGGCGTGTATATTCATAGCAAGGTTATTACTAAAGTAGAGGACTGTTATTTTGTGTGTGGCAGAAAAGCATACAAATGGTTACCTGAGAATTGGTCCAGCAGTTGTTTTTTAGGTTACCTGGTTCCGGCCATATGACACACTGCAGTTTTGCCTCGTGGAAAAATTCAAAATGTCCGAGAAGTCGTCAAGAAACCTGTAAATCCAGTGGGACAAATCGATGCACGTTGGAAAGACCATCACTCTCTAGGCAAAGGACTGACACACATGGACTTGAGTGATAGCGTTATATCGTGGGCAGGCATATTACCAGCATATGGAGCAGTGAAATCGATCTGGGAGCTGAGAAAACTGTCAAAACTTCTCGAATTAATGAGCAACACAACTTTTTCTGCTCTCAAATTGGTAACTGATGAATTGAATGCTATGAGAACTGTAGTGCTCCAAAACTGCATGGCTCTCAACTTCACCCTAGCAGCGAGAGGTGGTACGTGTGCTTTAATCCAAGAAGAATGCTGTTCGTATATTCCTGTCCATAAACACGAGATAGACAATCATCTTGAGGTAATTCAGCAAGTGTCAGCCATGACCAAACCAGGCCCAAACCCACTGACAGACTTTTTCCAGAAATAGTTTGGGGGGTGGGGTACCATCCTAATGAACATCCTGATTGCCATTTGTGTAGGTATGCTCCTACTGGGAGTATGTGTTTGTTGTGGTATCCCCTGCATGAAACGACTGATTATAGACCTTATAGACATGTCAGTTTTTGAAACCTTATATCAAAGTGCTGAGTTTGAAGAACTGTTAAAAGATTGAAAATGCTTTCATAAGTTTAAACTGAATGACTCTCTTAACTGCAAATCCTGAGTGGAAAAGGTTAGGAGAAAAAAACAAACTGTTTATGCTTATTTTTAAAGTAGAATAAAAGTATTAATATTTATTTATTTATTTATTTTATTTATTTATTTTATTTTATTTTTATTTTACATTTGTTGACCGGGCTAGTCCAACTGGATATATATCCGTTTACAGTAGAGGCCCGGGGAGAAAAGCTCCAGTACATGCGAAAAAAATATCACTGGTATATCACAAAAAGTTATTTTAAAACAATATAAAAGTTTAAAAGTTTAAAAAAGAGAAATTACAAAGTCAAATCTAAAAACATATAAGATAAGTTCAACAATTTGAAAAATAGGCAAGCTTTTAAGAAGTAACTCTCAACAATAGAAAGTGTAAGTTTGGAGCTCAGTAAGGGGGAAGGGTAGCAAAAATTAATGTGGGGAGACATACTTTCAGTCGGGATTAGTACAAGGACATAGCCATAGAGTTTTAAGATGTTCCTTGATATGTTTTTGAAGAGTGAGGTAGAGTCTTGATTAGTCATATCTTGAGGTAGTTGATTCCAATGTTTACCTATGGAATTTGAAATTAACGATCTCCAGCTTTTATTGTAAGATTTAGTTGAGGATACTAGGAGTTTATTAGCAGAGCCGGAAGTGTGGCTAGATTTTTATAAGGATAAATCAGTCTAGCCAGGCTAAGAGTATAGTCTGAGAAGTGAAGGCTCTTGTGACTGACTAGTAATTGTTGGTAGAGTATGTGGTTGTTAAGCTCTAGCCAGTTTAGTTGTTTGAGGTTGTGACAGTGGTGAGTTCTGAGGGAGTAGCAGTAATGAATCTGGCTATACTTTAGGTCCCCTAACCAAAAAAAACCAAGGGGAAAAAATTGTGGAAAAGGGTTCCAAAACAAAAAAAAATTCCCCTTTCAAAAAAAAAAGAAAAATGGGGCCCAAAGCAATTTTTTGGGGTTGGGATTTACCCCCAAGGGGAAGGTAGTTTTTCCCAAAAATTTTTCGGGCCTTTTTAATTTTTTTTTTTTTGGGGGGGGGTTTTGGAAATAAATTTCCCTCCCCGGGGGGCCCAAAGGGCGCCCTACCCAGCAAGATTGTAAAGAAGATACCATAGCTATTACAATTTCTAGCCACTGAAGGACATAAAGTAAACAAAAATAAACTGCAGCTTTGGAAAAAACAAGTTAAATACCTAGGATATGTAATATCCATGGAAAGTAGAACATTAGATGAGGACAGAAAAATAGTGATTTTGCAAGCACCAAAACCCACTACCGAGAAGGAAATGATGTCCTTCCTGGGTACGACTAATTTTTGTCAGAGTTGGATTCCAAACTATGCCTTGGAATCTGCACCGTTGACTAACCTGATTTATAAAAAGCCTATGGCAGCACAGGATTTATTACAATGGACACCAGAAGCAGAATCTGCTTTCTGCAAACTGAAACAGTTAATAGCGTCCTCATTAGTTTTGGGATTACCAAACTATCATAAACGTTTTTCCAAACTGTAGATTGTAAGCAAGGTTATATGACATCAGTGTTAACACAGCAGCATGGGGACAAGCAATGCCCTATTGCTTATTATTCATCACAACTGGACCCAGTGGCATGGTCTTTACCTCACTGTGTACAAGCAGTAGTTACAGCTGCAATGGCAGTACAGGCTTCGGCCTCAGTAGTGTTGTTCCACCCTCTCACATTGAGAGTGCCTCATGCAGTCGCGATTATTTTACTACAAGAGAAGGTAGCATATTTTTCCCCTGCTAGGCATCTTTCCTGTATGACTATATTGTTGAGCCAACCTCATATGACAATTGAATGATGTACGACTTTGAACCCTTCTACCTTGCTCCCAACCCCTGCAGATGGCACACCACACAGCGGACTGCACGTGATTGAGCAAAATACACTGTCTAGAAAAGATCTTATGGATGTTCCCTTGGATGATGCTGAGGTGACATACTACATGGACGGCTCATGCAAAAGGGGTCCTGCAGGACAGAACCTAGTAGGATATGCAGTAGTTTCTGACACAGACATTATAGAAACAAAATCTTTACCACATAGTTTATCTGCACAGGCAGCAGAATTGATTGCCTTGACATGGACATGTACCTTAGCAAAAGGTAAATGTGTGAACATCTTTACTGACAGCCAGTACGCTTTTTCTACTGTACATGTTTTTGAGCAACAGTGGAAAAATCGAGGAATGATAACATCTACTGGCAAACCAATCAATCATGCACAGTTTATTTTAGATATTTTAGAATCTATTCAGTTACCTCAAAAAGTAGCTATTTGTAAATGCACAGCTCATACCAAGCAACAGGACAGGATTTCAAAAGGTAATGCGAGAGCTGATACAGCTGCAAAGCAGGCAGCTTCAGAAGTATTTCTTTTGAATGAGGAACTACAACCCTCTGAGATTTTAGACTTAGAAATGTTAAAGACAATGCAAACACTTACTACGCAAACTGAAAAACAAAGATGGGTAAAACGAGGAGCAATTCTCAAAAAGGGGCTGTACATCTCTAAAGAAAGAAAACCGATATTGCCATCTAATTTGTTTAGATATGCAGCTTTGTTGAGCCATGGGCAGTGCTATGTCTCAACAGGGGGGATGGTACAGCTGGTGAACCAAGTGTTCACGACGTATGGATTTACAAACTACTCTAACATATTTTGTTCATTATGCCACATCTGCAATAAACATCATGCACAAGGGGAGTTAAAGCCCAAGCAAGGGAGTTTCCCTACACCACAATATCCATTTCATACTATCTGTATGGATTTCATAGAGTTGAATAAATGTGAAAATAAGAAGTATTGTCTTGTCATTGTAGATATGTTTTCCAGACGGGTAGAAGCCTTTCCGACTAAAAATCCAGATGCTACGACTGTGGCCAAAGATCTTTTTAAAGAAATCATCCCTAGATTCGGCATTCCGGAAAGGATCTACAGTGACAACGGCACACACTTTGTAAACGAGACCATACAGCAGTTAAGTAGACATTTTGGCATTTCTTTAAAAAATCATTGTGCGTATCACCCACAATCTGCAGGGCTAGTAGAGAGGCATAATGGGATTTTAAAGAGTAAGCTAAGAAAATTAATAACAGAAACGCAGAGAAATTGGGTGTACTGTCTGCCCCTGGCACTGTTGAGCATGAGAACTGTTGCGAATGCAAAAGGATTGAATCCTTTTGAAAAACTCTTTGGAAGGGCTTATTATATACCTCAGTGGGAATCTCTCATGCCCGCAGACCAGGAAGCTGACAGTACATTAGCTGAGTATATGTGAAACCTTTTAAATTCTAAACATTTGTTGCAGTTAAATTCTGTTTCAGTTTATCTTTATGAACGAACCAGACCATCAGAAGTGGCAATGCCCCCTGGAGCGTGGATCTGGCTGAAGATAGTTAAGAAGAAGAATTGGGCATCTCCAAAGAGGGAAGGTCTATATCAAGTGCTTTTGTCAACACCCACTGCAGTCAAAATCGTGGAGTGTGCCTCCTGGATCCACCTGACGCACTGTAAATTAGTTAAAAACATTAAACTGGACAAAAATCTTGTTATATGCCAAGAGCAAAAATTATAGAGTCCAGAAGAAACAGGAATGCAGAACAACCCTTTCCTCAGAAGTATTGCATAATCATCCTGTTAACTGTATTAGTGACAATAATCTTTTTGTTGTGGCCTTTTCTTTTCCCAGCCACACAGACTGAACTGAATAAACGTGAAGCGTTACTCATAAACTGGCATCCAAACTTTAACACTTACCAGGCAATTAAATATGTGTATGCTGAGACTTTCAATGTTTGAATTGCTGAATTTGCACATGTTTGCCGACAGCATACAGGGGGTTATTAATGACTACAGTCCCCCTAGGGGTCAATGAGACCTGGGAGAACTTGGTTTATGATACCTCAACCATTACAGCACAAGATAAAATAGCATTGCACTTGTCTGTTCCACAAAAGGGAACTGTGTGTTTTTATAAAAATGATACTATTCAGGTGGGTTGGAGCAATTGCAATGTGACTGTTCCTTATAAATGTCACACTAAAGGTAACAATGTAGATCTTTATTTTAATACAAACTATGATTCATTTCTTGGATTGATGCACAAAACACTTGATGAAGTAAAACATAATTCTGTTCTTTATAAACAGCTGTCTACAATTGATAGAAAAATGTTTCATGCAGGGCGTGTATATTCATAGCAAGGTTATTACTAAAGTAGAGGACTGTTATTTTGTGTGTGGCAGAAAGGCATACAAATGGTTACCTGAGAATTGGTCCGGCAGTTGTTTTTTAGGTTACCTGGTTCCGGCCATATGACACACTGCAGTTTTGCCTCGTGGAAAAATTCAAAATGTCCGAGAAGTCGTCAAGAAACCTGTAAATCCAGTGGGACAAATCGATGCACGTTGGAAAGACCATCACTCTCTAGGCAAAGGACTGACACACATGGACTTGAGTGGTAGCGTTATATCGTGGGCAGGCATATTACCAGCATATGGAGCAGTGGAATCGATCTGGGAGCTGAGAAAACTGTCAAAACCTCTCGAATTAATGAGCAACGCAACTTTTTCTGCTCTCAAATTGGTGACTGATGAACTGAATGCTATGAGAACTGTAGTGCTCCAAAACTGCATGGCTCTCAACTTCACCCTAGCAGCGAGAGGTGGTACGCGTGCTTTAATCCAAGAAGAATGCTGTTCGTATATTCCTGTCCATAAACACGAGATAGACAATCATCTTGAGGTAATTCAGCAAGTGTCAGCCATGACCAAACCAGGCCCAAACCCACTGATGGACTTTTTCCAGAAATAGTTTGGGGGGGGGTACCATCCTAATGAACATCCTGATTGCCATTTGTGTAGGTATGCTCCTACTGGGAGTATGTGTTTGTTGTGGTATCCCCTGCATGAAACGACTGATTATAGGCATGTCAGTTTTTGAAACCTTATATGAAAGTGCTGAGTTTGAAGAACTGTTAAAAGATTGAAAATGCTTTCATAAGTTTAAACTGAATGACTCTCTTAACTGCAAATCCTGAGTGGAAAAGGTTAGGAGAAAAAAACAAACTGTTTATGCTTATTTTTAAAATAGAATAAAAGTATTAATAGGGGGAAATGTTAGAAAAATATGTATTAATGTGTGTATTAGCAATATGCTTAGTGCATTTAGAGCTTGAAAAGGGTTAACACATTTATTCTATTTCATACTGCATAAATTTGTACAAACTGCAGTTGCTTTCTGACCTTGTATTGTTAGCTAAAATCTTGCTTGTGCCTTGGAAGTTTACTGAGAAGCAGGTGATTCCTGCTTATGTTAGGAAAATAATGAATAGAACAATACTACTTGTATGAAACTTAGACAAGAAGTTCCGCTGTGCTGTGAGAAAATATACAGCTGTAGAAGTTACAGATAATTAGTGCAAAGCCTGCTTGAAAATATGAACTGCAATCAGCATTTGCTTGTATCTGAGTTAGAAGAGTACCTTGAAATGTAACACTGTACAATAGACGCTTGTAAACGGATTAATGGTCACCAAGGCCAGGTTGTTTTTCTCAAAAATTTCTCACAAATCTAGTCATGTCAGCAGAAAATCTCAGCAACATCTACTGTAGAACAATGCTAAAAGTTGTGTTTGATTACGTCTGCTTAGAAGGCCGTGTCTTGTAAAATAGTATAAGAATAAGCATACTTCCTGTTAGTAGTTAGACAAATCCTTGTATTTGCATGTTTTTGTCTCCTTGTGGCAAGTCAATTAAAAGTGCCTTAACTGAACCTTAAGTGTATTGGTCTTTGAAGTTTTTTCCTTTGACAAGCCATTCATGCAACTCCACTATTTTCAGCATTCTTTACAAGGTAACTCTTTTTTCTCAGTAGGAACTGCTTGAGTTGTTTCTAACTTCAGAATAACTGCCTAAATACTCCATCCTTAACTTTTCAGGGTGTATGTATCAGTTTCCCCTCCAGTGTTTGGCATTGCTCTATACAGACTCAGACACCTTGAGTGACATTTCTCCTGGGAAAGAATGATAGAACTTACTCCAATACTGAGTTGCACACAGGTCGACTAGCTTACAATGACAAGCACTGTCCCTATAGCTGCAAAACAGATACTCTTGCCATTGATTGATATTCTCAATACAACTGTTTAATCAATAAAAGGGTCTGTTCTCATGGATATGACTGTTCCCACTGTGATCATTACCACCTTGGTGGATATGGACATCCAGAGGCAATGTAGAAATCACCTCATGTTTACTGACAACCTGTTAATTCTCAAACAAACTGATATAATATGCTTATTTATACAATGTCACTGGAGGCAAAGCTCTCACATGACAGTACTCCTAATGTCAATAAGGTAGTCAGTAGTACATACACTGCACCCATCACACACAATTCAAATCAGACATATGCTGAGGCACTGAAATGTAGCTTTCATAAATCACAAAGACCTCACAGACAAAGTACAGATAAAAATACCCTCAGCAGCCCCAAATGCACTCTGTAAAAACAATATACAGATCAACACATAGAGGTACATCTCATGGAAGCCAAACCTACAAGTCCATAAGACAACCCAGCACACAATACAACATTCTAGTCATTGCAGACTTCAATTTCAGAATGGGTGCAATGCTTGCCTGTTCATTAATTCCTGGCCAGCAATAAGCATTCCAATATATCTGCCAATAAAACTCTCTAACTTCAAGATATACCTTCCATGGACCCGACCTAGGATCAATTTTTATTTGCTCCAGTACAGAAAATTTAAATCCATGGCTAGGATAATTACTTATATGTCTATATAGGGCATTAGTCATTTTAGCTTTTTTAATATCCTGTGTATGTTCATAGATCCGCTCTTGGGTCTTCCAGTTTTCCCTATATAAAAACCTTCACAATGTTGGCATAATGCTACATAAACTACATAAACTAGGCCCTAATTTATGTAGCATTATGCCAACATTGTGGACATACACAAGATATATTGGAATGCTTATTGCTGGCCTAGAATTAATGAATAGGCCAGCATTTTACCCATTCTGAAATTGAAATCTTTAAAAAGGTGATGGCCATCTCAAAAGGCAGGTGTATATAGTATACAATATATAAAAAGTGAAATCTTGAGTGAGAATTCTTATTTTCATATTATTATTATTATTATATATATATATATATATATATATATATATATATATATATATATATATATATATATATGTTTGTAATGTAAATTATTTTTGTTGATTTTAATTAGTTGGAGTTCTAGGTTCTATATACATATTTCATACGTTGTAGTTATGAATGGAAGGAGGGAGTGATGATCTTGAACCAATCAATGGTGTTCATGTAATGTGTTTTATCTGAAGAAGTTTTAATGTGGATTAAAATGAAAGCGCTTATCTTTATTATTTTTATTAAGTTTATTAAAGTACTGGGATTCTTTTCCATGGCTAAATGTCCATGTTCCATTGTGAGACACATTAATATCCCTCTCACCAGGCTGGATAAGGAGAATATCATGGTCAGCTGTCTTTCAGGTGCCAGGATCCACCATATCACACATGCACTCATGATTCCAAAAACAAGTACTGTAATGACTTGAGATGCATCTCTCTGGAATAAATGAAGACAGACATGACGTCACTCTCAGACTATGGGTCTCAGTCAGGTATGTCCATAGCCCTAAGCAGTATTTTACCTCTACCTAGGATGATTCCTCAATGCAAACAGAAAATGATTGACCTCAATAATTACCTTTGTTTCTGGTGTCATTCTAAGAGGATAGAATATCTGTCATTCTTGGATGACATGATCAATAGACCTTGATGCTTTGCCAGATATGGTCTTCATCTGTCAACCCTGGGATTTTGGCTACTGGCCAAGACTCTTGCCACCCTGATAGTTCCCTTTTTAGGCAGCGTCAAAAGGACAAAACTCCAGACATGAAAACCACCCAATAAAAAACTCAAGGTTATGCTGCTAAACACTAAGTGTCTTAACATGAAACTGCACTCACTGGAAGAAGTCCTGACCTTGGAAGACTTACATACTTGGGCAGTCACAGAGACCTAGTTCATGGCTGTGGAGAGCACCCCAACCACATCGGGCTACTCCTCCTTCCACACATTGTGACCACAAACTGAAGGTGTGAAAACTAAAGGAGGCGATGTATTGATATTCATTGCAGTAGGATTCCCTGGAGATACTTTAGGTGAAATTAACTGTTGGTAGGACACATATTCAAGCCATTTCCAGCTACAGGACCCCATCCTCTAAAGATACATCTGAACACCCTGGTTTTGGGTAACTTTAACTAACCATTCATTGACCGGGTAAATTATTCGTGTTGTAACTCACTTTCCCAAAATTTCCTAAACTTTGTTAACTCCAATGCACTGGACTTGCTGGTTGACACCCCCAGAAGAGGTGCCAACATCATGGATCTGGTGTTTACCCATATGGGGGGGTCACTCCAGTATTGTCTTCCCTAGTGATATCTGACTACAAATCAGTCTCATGCAAAGTAACTATCACACCACCCATCCCCCCAACAGCAAAGAAACTAAAACACCTCCCCAAAGCACATTATTACCTCTTACAGGATGGTATAAATAGCTGTACTGCACCTCCCTCCTGAGATGGAACTGGCAACTATTCTGAGTTCTACACCAATGCTCTATGCAAACAGCCATTTAACTGCATTGACAAGGCTGTACCTGATAGGACCAAAACAAGCTCCTCAAGGAATACCGAACCTGCCTGTTGGACAACTGCTGTTAGCAGGTTATACAATAAGAGGAAGAAATTGCTGTCTAAGAGAAAGAAGGAGGGAGCCCTAAACTAGAAACACACCCTCCTCAGTTTAAACAAGCCAATAAGACTGCTTGTGAGGTCCTCAATGGTAAACTTTGAACCAAATTAGATTCTTCAACTAAGAACAACCATAAGGAGTTATTTAGTTATGTCCATTACCTAAAAGGAGAGGTCCAGATTTATGCCAAACTGGTTATTAAAGATATCACATATAATGAGCTTGTGGACATAGCTAACCTGTTAGCTGACAGGTTCTGTGAAAATGTCACTTCCCCGTCCCCACCACACATACCCAATGATATCCCTACCACCTGTCCCCTCCCTTGTATCTTTAAAGAGCAAGTCACAAATGCCCTGCTAAGGCCAACAACACAGCATCTATGGCACCTGATAGTATCCCAGGCTGCATCCTACATGGGCTCCAACATGAATTAGCAACAACATTCGGTACTCTTTTCAGTCTTAGTCTAAGCACAGGCTTCATCCCAGATGAATGGAAAACATCCACCATTATTCATCTGCAGAAAGGTGATGCTTCCTCTGACCCTGAGAGCTATAGACGTATTAGCCTGACTAGCCTTATCTGCAAGGCCATGAACTGACTCATTATGGACCTTATCAGCAAAGATATACGTAAGCTCCAAGCACTTTCCCCTACACAGTTTGGATTTGTTAAAGGGAGATAATGCCTGTGAAACATTGGTGACTTCTTCAAGACAGTAAACAAGGCCCTGGATGAGGGAAATCTATGTGTAAAGCCTACATAGACTTAGCCAAGGCATTTGACACTATCCCTCACTCAGGCATCATTGACAAACTCACCCAGCTATGTATCAATCCTTATATCATTAGATGGGTCACTAACTGACTCACTGATAGAACCCATAGAATCAAAATGGAGAATCCACCTCCAACAGCACACCTGAAACCTGTGGTGTTCCACAGGGATCTGTCCTGGCACCTCTACTCTTTGTAACCTAGGTCTCCAAGCAACAACTAATGGTCTGTGGCTGACAAAGTTTGTTGATAACTGCAGACTAGGAGTGGTCATAGAATCTCCAAATGATGTCAACATTCTAGAAGAGGGTCTTACACAACAAATGTCATGACCTTAACCACAATGCAAAAAAATGTATTATCATCCCACTCAGTACATGTAATGTTCCTGCCATCTACCACATCAACAACAAAACACTAAGTATGCACTCACTGGTGCAAGACCTTGGCATACAGGTTGACAGTAACCTTACCTTTGATCAGCATGTCTCCACAGAGGTAAGTAGGCCATTCTATATTGCTCATCTCGTAAGTAAGACCATTGCATCCAGAAAATGAAAGAAGTTATAACCTCTCTGTAGTCTCCCCTCATCAGGCCAATAATGGAATACAATGCCTCTTTTGGTATGCATGTTCCCAAGCACCTGCAGCAATTGGAGAGACCAAGGATAATTTAAGGTCTTCAGCATCTGCCCTATGTGGATCATCTGAGATCACTATTCATTCTGTTTCATACAGACTACTAATAGGTGACCTAAGCCTTGCATATAAGGCAGTCTTTGACCATGCTTTATTTGAAATGCTGCATATACACAAATTCAATGGTATACAGGTTGCACAATCTAAAGACCTTAACCTGGTATGTGACAGTCCAAAACAATGAATAAGTCACAAAAATAGCAAGAAAAGTGAGCACAAGCAGAGCTGGGGATCACAATGATGTAAAAAATCTGTTCTTTTTCCACAAGCCGCTGTAGTACAATGAAAACTTTTACTAAGCAAGATACACGCAATCAGATAAGTGCTTTCATCTCTACTGATACAGAGACTTCTTCAGACAAAGAAATAAGAATGAAATAACTCTTTAAATAATAAATTACAGCTTATGCAACTAAACCAGCACCCCTAATTAATGTTAAAACACGCCCACCAGCACACTCAGTTCATAGTAAAGCATAAAACCTTCACAAATCTGCGAATTACTAAAAACTATGTAAAAATCTGTATATAATAATAAAACTAGTATCAAAAAGTATCTATCTATCTATATATATATATATATATATATATATATATATATATATATATACATACATATATATATATATATATATATATATATATATATATATATATATATATAATATAATAAATACAATATGATAAATGTGGAAACAGTATTAGCATAATCTCATGTAAAGCACACAATAAATAAAAAATAAATAAAATATATAAAATTCATCTTTCTAATGCCTTAAGTTTTAGAAAACAGGACAATGAGAATGCATTATTTAAGCCTGGCCACTGTGTGGCATGCTTTAACATTAATTAGGAGCGTTGGTTTAGTTGCATAAGCTGTAGTTTGGTATTTAAAGAGTTGTTTCATCCTTATTTCTTTGTCTGAAGAAGTCTCTGAATCAGCAGAGATGAAAGCGCTTATCTGATTGTGTGTATCTTGCTTAATAAAAGTTTTCATTGTACTACAGCGGCTTGTGGAAAAAAAACAGATTTTTTACATCATTGTGATCTCCAGCTCTGCTTGTGCTCACTTTTCTTGCTGGTATGTGACAGTATTAGAGCATGCTGGAGGGTCAGATTTGTCTTCCAGAGGTTACCACACCTTTGGAATGGACTCCCACTTCATGACAAACAGGGCACCTCATTGGCCCTCTTCAAATGCAATGTGGATAATTTTATGTGTAACACTAAATTCACACCTGGGGGGTCAACCTGTGTTCCTCTTGGACTGGGGCAATTGTTGCTGATCACTGAAATAAGGGTATAACTTGGCTAGACTTATAAGGGACCTAAGGCCATTAGCCTAGTGACTTCCTATGATATGGCTCAGTCATAGTCCATGTGGGAGTGCATGACCTGTGACATACCTCCCTAGACTATACTTAGAGATACTCTCGGAAGACATCTGTGCGGTCACAGACACATGACTTAAAGGTGCAAAGGGCACACCAATAGTGCAAGGTTATTATGCCTTCCACACATTTAGATCAGCTAATTCATAGGCAGGGACTAAAGGTGGAGGCATCTCTATGTACATCCAAACTAAAGACACTTGAAGGCTGGTCAAACAGTTCAATGCACTTAAGCTTCTCCATGTTCAGTTCACAATAAGCAAAATCCAATACTACTTCCATGCAAGCTATAGGCCCTCTCTATGACTCAGGACACCCATACCATATATGTAAACTTATTACAAACAGTAACCATCAAACCCAATACCATATTCATGGGTGACTTCCATTATCCCACTCTTACCTGGGAATCCTATATGACAACAAACATATTACTACAGAGATTCCTGGCTTTTGTAAACACAAAATCCCTGGACCTGATAGCCAATACACCAAACAGAGGTGCAACCATACTGAATCTGGACCTCACCAATATGGTTGAGTCATGCACAACCCCATACTGTAATGTCTTCCCTGGTAAGGTCTGAACACAAATTGGTATCCTTTGAAGTAAAAATTAGACATGGACCCCCAGCTAGATATGGAATATTCAGGAACTAATCTAATGCTAACCTCCAGCTATTAGGTGATAAACTGGCCAAATCTCAAGCCCCCATAAGCATTGAAAACACCTATGTGGCCTATGCAGTAGTGCTCACAGAAACCCTGTATGACTTGACAATGTTAACAGCTGCAGAGAGACAGCTGTACCCACCAGGGAGAAGTACAGAACTAAATGAAAATCAAACCACCCTGGTGGAAGCACAGAATCAATAGGCTGTATAACAGAAGGAAGAAAGTCATGGGAAAACATACAAGGTGCAGCACACAACAGGATAAAAGCACTCTCATCAAAGTGAACAAAACAGAGGACAAATGAAGTCTACCAAAGCCAGATTTGAGGTAAGTTCAGACTCCCAGTCCAAGAACAACCACAAAGCATACTTTTGGTATGTCTGCAATGTCAAAGGCAAGACACAGTTGTGTGCACATTTCATTGTAAATGGAACCACTTATAATGAGGCAGAATAAAGAGCAAACCTCCGGGCTGATAAATTGAGCCCCAACTTTATCCATCTCTTCCCCTCAACCTGCTCTCAAGAAATACCATCAAATATAAGTTACCCTGCTATCATGAGGGAATAGGTCCTTAATGCTCTCTCTAAGAATAAGTACACTGCATCAATGGGCCAATACAATATCCCAGCATGCCTTCTAAATAGCATAAAACATGACCTTTCAGGGCCTTTGAGATTACTATTTCACTGTATCCACCAAACAGGCATCATGCCTCATGAATGGAGAACAGCAGCAGTCTTCTCTCTGCACAAAGGTGGGCCATCTACAGACCCTGGCGAGTACAGACCCAGAAGTCTCACTAGTCTGATATGTAAATCCATGAAAAGAATTATCATGGAAATGATAACTAGAGATGTAGTACACCTTCAGACACTAGACCAAACCCAGTTTGGTTTTGTTAAGGGCAGATCATGCCTTCCCAACCTGGTGGACCTATTTGAGAAGGTAACCAAAGCAATGGATGAAGGACAAATGGTTCACACTGCCTACCATGGCCTAATAAGGCATGTGACACTATACCTCCATCATGGCATTGTTGATAAACTCAAGAGGTTAGGTACAAACTAGTATGTCAGCCGGTGAATAGCCAAGTGGTTCACAGACAGGACCCAGGAAGTTAGCATAGTGGAGTCCACCTCTACAAACAGGCCAGTCACAAGTGGATTCCATCATGAATCATTCCTTGGAGTGCTCCTCTTAGGCATTTACTTGTCTGAAGAAATTACCACTGCCAGTGGCCTTTGGCTGACCAAATTTGCAGATGATTACAAATTAAGAGCTGTCATTGAATCACAGACTGACACAGATGTTCTCCAGGAGAGACTGACACAGACATACAACTGGTGTCAGACCCATGCAGTAACACTAAATGCCAAGAAATGCACAATACTATGCTTCAAGAAGTGCATCCATCCCTGGTAACTATCATATTGACAGCACATCTCTAACAGTTGATGCAGTAATCATGGAATTAGGGATAACTGATATTGACCTAGCCTTTGACTGCTGCGTGTCTATAGTATTGGGGAAATCATTCTATGTTGTGCAACTTATTAACAAAGGTATGGCATGTAAGGCCAAGGAAGTAATTCTTCCAGTGTATTCTGCATTCATCAGACCTATCATTGAGTGCAATGCCACCTTTAGTATGTATGTTGTGCTACTGCCTGAGGGTGACTGATGTCTGCTGGGAATGTGTCCTCCATGGGAACACCCAGGAACATGAGCCAATAGCCTGCTACGTCTTGGTGTGAACAGCACAATCCTCTCTGGAGCTCTGGATGTACTGCCACTACTGGAGTATAACTGTGCATAGCCACGTTGACTCTCAGCAGATGCAATTGCTGACCTTCACCCATGAAGCCAATGCTCAACTCCAATGAGATCCAGCGCAGACAGCATGCATTCCAAGACAGATAGTGTGCGATCTCTCTCAGACCTACCTCTTTCCACTGAGTCAGTCAACCATTCCAGGGTATCACCAACACAGTGGAGGCAGTCACGGATGTCAAACTGTGCTGCATCCATAACCCTGAGCATTCATCAGGAGTTCCTCTCTGAATCTGCCTGTGCCTCCATGATGGCCCTAAACATACCCTGAGTGGCATGTGATGTGACACCTATGACAGGTGATGGAGGGATGGCTGGCCTCCTACGACACCCCTATCAATCTGCCTGTGTGGAACCTCAACAATTGTTGGGCTATGGCTAGTGTCAACAGTCACTGAAGCCACAGTAGCCACACTTCCCTGTTCAATGTCCCCACCCTCTGACTGTCCGGTATCTGTGGCCTCGGGGGACTGGGTATGCGTAGGCATGCTGGCTGTGTACAGTGATAATGAGGGTGGATGAGGGGATGTCAACCTCTGTGTCTGATTCAGACTCTGCAACCTCCAGCTCTGCCCTGATTTGCCCACCATCATCATCAGAGTTTGGAGAGACACTGATATCAGGTTGTGAAGGGAACAAAGACCAACCTCCCCAGTCACCTATGATAAAAAGGAGAAAGCAATACATTAATACCTGCACTTTTATGCTCTGCAGTACTATGGTGCAATATATGGTAAGCTGTATATACAGCTGTCCTATTACAGACTTGCATAACTCCCAACCTCACATAGTAGGACATGAGGACATTATTTTCTAACGTTAATCTGTACTTATTTGGAAATAATTCTTCATTAAACAAGAATCTCATGAACAAAACTTAAATTATGTACACTGCTGACATTCTGCAAAAATCTGCACAGTTGACAGTTATGGCAATCTGTAATGTTTTGACAATACTGTCAAGTCAATCAAGGAATTATTCTGTAGCTGAGAGAAATTGTTCTGCTGCAGGCCCACCACCAGTGACTTGACGATCCCTGGCCATGTTAGCTGGATGTCTGCATGCAGAGTGTATCGTATCAGTGGCATGGTATTGCACCTGCTTGTATGTATGATTCTGGTGACCCACAGCAATAATGTTATGCACTAGTATTTCCTACAAGTCTGCACACTCTTGCCTATTTGCCCTCCCTCTAGACAGCAGGACTTGGTAGTATTGGCACAAAGCCTCAATGATGAGGTTGTTTTCTGTCTCAGTAAATGGTGCCCATGATATCTCCTGAAATATAAATAAATGAGAACACATCAGGATCACATACATGGGAGTAAAGTATGTAGAGATGCAGCAATAAAGGAAGGCTATCAGTATTCACTGCTTGATCAAGGGTCTATATTAGAACATCGACTATTTAACAGTTTGAATCACTAAAGGTCGACCTTAAGTGATTGAACTGTTAAAACATCGAATGTTCACAAAAAAAATAAAAACAACAAAAAAAAAAAATAAATGGTGTAGGCAGGGGCGCAAGCCCCCCTGCACGCCACACCCCCTGCTACTTAAATATACCAACTCTGAGACCGCACTACATTGAAGTAAATGGAAATATCACCTTATGGAGATTTTCGTTTACTTGTTCGATGTTCTGCAGTTTAGCTATTCTCGTGTCGACAATGTCAGATTTGACATTGTCGGCTTTCGAGAATTTAATATAGACCCTTGATTAATACTGAGGAAATGACAATTACTACGTTTTGCTTAAAACATCTGTGTTAATTAGTAGCCTATGTGGCTTGGTGGGTTTATGCACTGTTCTTCAAAAAAGGAAATAGTACTAGATTAGAAATAGGGGGCAGGTGTACTTTTTGAACATGATTATTATGCTTTCAAATACATATAGTAATAAACTGCCATTTAGTATAGCTTAGCAATACCACACACATCACACACAAATTCTTTAAAGAAAAGAAAATGGGGAGCTAGGACAGTGGTGAAATGAAGTAATGAGGTGCAAGCAAGGGGAAAACATTGTGAAAGGCAAGTAGGTATGTGCAGGAAGGGTGTTAGAAAGAATCATAGCCATCCATTTCTTGTACAGCAACAACTGTGCACTTTAAAAAAATATATCTGAATTTGGACTGCCACTCCCAGAGAGAGGGTTGATGATGCCATAAGTGCATTGTCAAGCCAACTGAACCAAATTAAGTATGTCCAGTGGACACGTGTGAAATGGAGAGCTATGTATGGGATGATTTTTTTTTTCTTTGAGGACAGGTGCCTTTTTTTTTAAGGTGAGAGTGGAATGTTCGGGAAGGGGCATAGGTATATGTGGGGAAGGTAAGCTGGGAAGGTGAGGAAGCTTTTGCAGACAGACAAGACAGCAGACAGGGTTGGTGTGGGACAAAAGAGTTCGGTGAACACCTTGGTTGAGGAGGGTGTTGGGGGATCCCGGTCCCATGGATGTCAGACACAGCAGGAGTGTGATTCAAGTCCTCACCCATGGGACTATTAGCACTGCACCTTCACTGCTCCTGTGGAGATAGTGGTTGACACCAGTGCTTGGGGCCAGACTGCCATTCCAGAATGGACAGCATGCTCTCCATCCGACGTAGGCATGCACCAACAGTTTGGCGCACAAGCCTATGCACCATGCCTGGCAGTTGGTCTTGGGTGATGAATGCATCTCTTCCACCTTCACTCCCAGATGGGGGACCACCCCAGCCTGTGGGGCAGAACTACCCCATGGAGCAGGTAGTGCAGGGGCAGCAGAGGGGGTACCACCAGGCTGCGGCCCAGACATGCTGTGCCCCAGTGCCTCAGCCAGGGGAGCCAAGGTAGGTGGATCATCGGCAAATGGCCTACCTTGTTGCATTGTCGTAAATGAAATATAAACATAAAGGAAAAATAAACATAAGCCAAACAAATTTAATTAATAACATAACAGAAAACAATAATGAATAATGGAAACAAATTACTGCCTTTAGCTAATTCTGCCTAAAATGCTGATTTTTTTTAGAGTTTCTGTGATTTAAAAAGCTTGTTTCAGCTACATATTGTACTTATTTTACTACCTGCACTTTAACTAAGTCATTTTTGTGTTTAAATTACCTGTTTAACTGTTTTAGGCTACACACTCAAGAAGTGTGATAGCCACTTCTGTGCATTTTAAGGGCTGTGTTATAAGTTTCTGTGTTTGCCCATACCTTACTTGGATAGAAGGAAGTTTATCTGTTCACTGTGAGAGAGGGAGCTTTGAGCAGCCTATCTGTCCCTGGAGAAGTGGTTTCAGCTCAGAAATTAGTAGTAGACAATTTTGGGCTAATTTCTATCTCTTTCATTTCCCTGCTATAAACACCGCATTTGTGAGGTTTTTGCACTTGTATACAGCTCAGCAAGCTCCTGCCTGGTGCACTGCAGAGTTCTACAGCAGCAGAGAGACAAAAGAGAGACTTTGGAGTGATTAAGTATCATTTTTCTGCATTTTCCTGCTGCCTTTAGCTAATTCCACCTAAAATGCTGATTTTTTTAGAGATTTAAAAAGCTTGTTTCAGCAATATATTGTACTTATTTTACTGCCTGCACTTTAACAAAGTCGTTTTTGTGTTTAAATTACTTGTTTAACTGTAGTAAGCTACAAACTCAAGTGTGATAGCCATTTCTGTGCATTTAAAGTGTTTTTTGATTGTATCTGCTTTATTTTCTGAAAAAAAAAAATATATATATATATATATACTTGTTTTCCTGCCTTTCTAAGCTAGTATAGTCCAGTTTTCAGGTTAGTGCTGAATCCAGGGCTGTGTTACAAGTTTCTGTGTTTGACCATACCTTACTTGGATAGAAGGAAGTTTCTCTGTTCACCTGTGATCGAGGGGAGCTTTGAGCAGCCTATGTGTCCTTGGAGGAGTGGTTTCAGCCCAGAAATTAGTAGTTTATTTGCCATTTTGTGCTAATTTCTATCTCTTTCATTTCCTTGCTATAAAACCTGCATTTGCATGGTTTTGCACACTGGGCAGAACCGGTTAGCTAGGGTATAACTATTCCCGGCTCCACAAAGTCTGCTCTTTGTCTAGTTCCAAGTGTAAAAAATAAACTTTCAACTTAAGCAGTCAAACCATTCACTTCTCAGCCCGGCACTTGCTCAAAACTTATAGCAAGCACTAATAAACCTTAGCACTAGACCCCCCCATATTGTAGAGTAGAACAAGGATCTCTATTCTACCTTACCAGCCAATCAGTAAAACAGGTCACTGTACCTATCCAGGCATATCCAAAGGGCAGTTTCAGTTGTACTCTCCTGTCCAACTGGTGAATCTGGGCATTTTGAGGCAATATTACAACTGTCTCATGTACACAGACAACCCTCTCCTCCTACCACCAAACACTAATACATGTGAGAGATGAAATTATACAGCCAAACTGGAGGCTAAGCTCTCTCAACCCAAGACTGGACCAGACAGTCAAGAGGAGAAGGGAATTACTTGCATCACACCACCAGTCTCACATAGACGTGTGAAACCAGCACTGGTAAAAAACACACGTAAATACACAAAAAAATACTCGGATGCTCTAAATAAAAATCTGCAAAAGCAGCAGAGACCTCCAAAGCAGACATCCAAGTAACCTCCACCCCCCAACACAAACCATGAAACACATACTTCACAAAACCAGTGTGCCACACAATCACAGCCCTTAAGGCAAAATAGCATACCCAAGACACTAGTAATAGCTGACTCTATAGTTAGGCACACTGATGTCCCACTCACTAGGCTAAACAAGGAGAAGGTTACTGTTAGCTGCCTGTCGGGTGCCAGGTTCCGCCACATAACTCAAGCACTCAGGTCACAACAGAATAGGTACAAATATGACTCTGTCATTGTCCATGTTGGTGTGAATACCTGAGCCATACCAACCTGGACTACATGAAAAGAGACATGGAAGAGCTCTCTGATCACGTAGCCCAGGCTGGAATGACCCTGACCCTGAGTAGCATCTTGCCCTCACCAAGAATGATGCCATGGTATAAAGAAAAAAAATATCAATTTCAACAATTGGCTAAGCTTCTGGTGTCATTCAAAGAGGATCCAGTGTCTGTCAGCCTGGGATGACATGCTCGACAAGCCACGCTGCTTCGCTAGAGATGGCTTGCACCTGTCACCCTTAGGCTTTCGAATACTGGCCAAGGCTCTTGCCAACCCCATAGTGCCTTTTTTAGGCAAGGCTCAAAGGACAAATCCACTGCCGTAAATAGCACAAGTAACAAAAAACTGTGGGTAATGCTACTCAATGCCAAACGTCTAAACCTCAAAATGCACATACTCGAAGCACTCCTCAGTATGGAGAAAATTGATATATGTGTAGTAACAGAAACCTGGTTTAAGGCTCCAGAGAGCACCCCAGCACTACCAGGCTACAACTCATACCATACATTTCAGCCAGAAAACCCAGACCGAAATACAAAAGGTGGGGGCGTATCCATATTCATCAAGGATACCCACACCTCCAGGTTAGTGGCACAGCACAATGCTTCAGAGGTCATCTATGTGCAACTAATAATGGGCAAAACTGCAATTCAAATTGTAGCTTGCTAGAGATCACCCACCATGTCCCAGGACCCCCATTCCTAAAGGTCCTAACAATCACCCTGATATTGGGTGATTTCAATTACCCAAACAGTAACTGGGAGAACTACTCAAGTACTAACTCCCTTGTCCAACATTTCCTAGAATTTATAAACTCAAATGCCCTGGATCACCCAGTCAACACCCCCACCAGAGGTGACAACATATTGGACCTGGTCATCACCAACATGGGGGACCGGTTTTCCACACCAGAGGTCAACCCCTCACTGATTAGATTTGAGCATAAACTAATCACTCTGGATATCCACATTCCAAACCACAGTGAAAAACTTTTCAAAAGTGAACTTCACTTTACTTAAGACCGAGGTGGAAAGTTTCAAAGTTCCCCATGCTAAAGGATAATGCTGTCCAAGCTGCAAAATCCACCTACAGGAATGCATGGATCATGCTATCCCAAGCAAAACCAAGACTCCTTCAAGAAAAGGAAACCAGTCTGGTGGACCCCTGCCATAAACAAGCTATACAATAGAAGAAGGAATCTAGTACAGGAAAGAGTAAAATCCCAAGAAGGGAAGACATCCCTGATCAGTATCAGCAAAAAAATACGATCCCTCATAAAATCATCCAAGGCTAGCATCGAAAGAAAAATTGCCAAGGACTCCAAAGATAACCACAAGGCATTCTTTACCTATGTCAAGAATCTAAGTGGCAATTCTCAGATCTGCTCAGAGTTAGTGCAGAATAGCACAAAATACACAAAACCGACCGATATCTCCAAAATCCTGGCAGACAGATTCAGTGCAAACTTCACCCCCCTCTCACCCCCAAAAGAGCCCATAACCATACCAGAAGAATGTAGTGCCCTTGAAATCACAGACACTCAAGTTAAAACATACCTCCCCAAAGACAAAAACACAGCATCAATGGGACAAGACGGTGTCCCAGGATGCATCCTACATGTGCTCAAAGATGAACTAACCCCTCACCTAAACACACAGTTCAAACTCAGCCTCTCTACAGGCTACATGCCCATAGAGTGGCATACAGCAACGATTATTCCGCACCACAAAGGTGGCACCAAAGCAGACCCTGGGAACTATTGCCCTATAAGCCTGACTAGCTTGGCCTGCAAGGCTATGGTGCGCATCATCATGGATCTCATTAACAGAGACATTAGGAACCTCCAAACACTGGACCCTACCCAGTTCAGCTTTGTTAAGGGCAGATAATGCCTCCTAAACCTGGAGGAATTCTTTGAGACAATTACCAAGGCTATAGATGAGGGAAAGGTGGTCCACACAGCCCACCTAGACCTTGCAAAAGCATTTGACACCATTCCCCATTCTGGTATAATAGACAAGCTCACCAGCCTGAACATAAACCCCTACGTCATGAGATGGGTTGCCAACTGGTTCACGGACAGAACCCACATGGTAAGAGTTGCAGGAGCTAGGTCTGACTCTAAACCAGTTACAAGTGGCATTCCCCAGGGTTCACTCCTAGGACCCCTCCTGTTTGGCATATACTTCTCAGAGGTACAGACTAGCACAGGAGGACTATGGCTGACCAAGTTCGCAGACGACTGCAAACTAGGGGCTATAATTGGCTCTCCAGATGACACAGACATCCTCCAAAAGGGTCTCACTGAGACAGATACCTGGTGTCAAAACCATGGCCTAAAGCTAAATGCCAAAAAGTACATAGTCATCCCCTTTGGAAAAAATAAAGCACCCACAAACTATCACATAGGTGGTAGCCCCCTAAATATGGAAGACGTAATAAGGGATCTGGGGACCCAAGTAGATATTAACCTATCCTTTGATAATCACATTGCCAAAGTGGTTAGAAAATCCTTCTATGTGGCCCACCTAATCACAAAAGGGTTTGCATCCAGATCAAAAGAGGTCATTGTGCCCCTCTACGCATCACTCATCAGACAAATCATAGAGTACAACGCCCCATTTGGGATGTACCTTACAAGACACCTGCAACAGCTGGGAAGACCACCGAAGTACCTCACCAAGAGGATCACTAACCTCAAACAGATGCCCTATGCAGCTCAACTGAAGAAACTCCAGCTGTACTCGGTTGCATACTGCCTACTCAGAGGTGATCTCTGCCTGACATACAAGACCATGTCCAACCCAGAATTGATGGACATGCTCCACCTAAAGAAAACCATATCCCCTTGAGCCACATGCTCTAGGGATCTAAACCTCACCACAACAATAAATAGGACATGCTGGAGGGATAGAATCCTGTCCCAGAGACTTCCCATGCTCTGGAACAAGATCCAATCTACATCAGGCAGAGCTCCTTGCTTACCCTTTTCAAGAGAAACCTTGGCGAGTGGATGGGAAACAGAAAGTTTACCCCGGGGATCACTTCAATGGCTCTGCTGGACAGAGGCACAGGGAACTAATCTAAGGGGGTGGCGAAAGCCAACACATTCTGGCTAGGCTGATTAATGCCTTTGGGCAGATAGCCTAGTACCTACCTATGAACCTATGAAAATAATATAATGAGGAACACAACAATAAATAATGCAAATGAAAGTTTTTTTAACAGCAAAGCAATATTAAATTATACATAAGCCAACATAAGCAGTAATAATAAATAATATGATAAAATTAAATGATAATAATAAATATATTGATTAAATAAATAAAAGAAGAGAATGGGTGGGGTGAGAGAAAAAAGAACATTAGTAACTTCACAGATAATATAACTAAACAGACTACAACTACACTTCTAGATATGTTAGATTTCACTTGTGAGACCACTGACTGCTATGCCATTTATTATTTGAACTACTACCCTGTTCCTTACACACACACACACACACACACACACACACACACACACACACACACACACACACACACACACACACACACACACACACACACACACACACACTATAATACAGATCATAATGCATCCGGCACTCAATGTTGCTTATATTGTATATATGATGTTCCAAGTACATACCTCTCAACCTCTTAGCATGGGACATTATGGGCCAAGCCATACATAATGGTGTTACAAAGGCACAACGAAAGGGAATATTCTTACATAGTGTACTCATACAATAGTAACAAGGTGTTCTGATAACAGATTTGCCATTAAATTGCATTTCAAGTGATGTCATATATCTGCAAATCAGAGGACCAGACATATGGGGCAATATTCAGTACATTCTGCCAAAATCATGACAGTTGAGAGGTATGTTTGTGTATACTGATTAAACTTGACAGCTGGACATTTCTCAGTTGGCTGGTGTGGGATTAGAACCCACAAGCAGTGACTACAGGAATACTGAACATTTTATTTGAAAAAATAAATTATCAGAGCACCATCTCCTTTTACACTTTATTGATTCATGTTGTTTCAAATCTTGCATCTGCATACATGCATAGCTGTGTAGGAGTTCCATTAACTTACATGTTTGCCTTATTCATTTATTAACTGCAACCCGCAGCATATTTCAGACAAAGTGAGCAGAACACAACAGTGACTCTTAATGTGGGTATTACACAGTATGTATTTATCCCATGGGTAAAGCATTATTGACTACTGAACATTTCTCACTTGGCTGGTGTCGGATTAGAACCCACAAGCAGTTACTACAGGAATGCTGAACATTTTATTTTATTTGAAAAAATTAATTATTAGAGCACCATCTCCTTTTACACTTTATTGATTCATGTAATTTCAAATCTTGCATTTACACACATGGGTAGCTGTCTAGGACTTCTGTTAACTTGCATGTTTACCCTATTCATTTTTTTGACTGCAATCTACAGCATATTTCAGACAGTGAGCAGACCACAGCACTGACTCTTACTCCGGGTAAACCACAGCATTAACTAATGGTTGGAAGCTATGCTACACAGTACTGCATGCTTACTTGCTTTAACTTGCTTTACCAGTTCAGATATGCACTGACACGTTAATAAAAATCTATGCTATCCCAGGTATTTCATACATGACTGTTAAGACTGTGATATCTATATTTACTTTATTTTATTATTAAGTTATGCATTAAGTTATTACTTTTTGATTTTCTTACATACCATGCGCTTGCCTCATCCTGGCCAAACACCTTGCATGGGACTGAACATTGCAAGCCCTCTCTTCTGCAGCTGTGATAAGAGAAGGAAACCATTATGCATACCAGTTTTGCACAGCTTCAGCTTGTATATTTAAAATGACTGAAAAAACATACTTACATATCTGTGTGGTGCTCCCATCCCTTGCTTCTTGGATGCAGGTATCCAAAGTTCCCCTCTTCCTACAATACACATTGTCATAATGATGGCAACACTGCTCACCAGTGCGGGGGATACCAGTTGTACTGGTTAGGTCCCTGGCCAAACTATTCCAAGCCTCAGACTTATACTCTGAGCACTGGTAGTCACCCTGCAGCAGCTGGGGTCCATAGCTTTCTACCAGGAGTCCAATGAAAACTCCTTTGTGCCCTAAAGCGCACATCTTCTCCATGACAGCAGCCATACCCACAGTCAAGGTGAGGCTCAAGGAATAATGTGAAATTCCCACCTATTGGCCTTTAAACAGGCTGCATTCCCATGCTGCACGTCATGCTGAAACCAAAGTGTATGCAGTCCATTATCCTATGCCACCATTATTAAGCTTTCATCTTTTTGTTTCACTTCATTCTTGTGTAAACTCCTAATCAACATGAGCTTAATTCAGGAAATCGCTGTACTTGCCACAATACTTATGCCCTTTCCAGATTTATTTCCTTTTTATCTGACCCTTCTTATTTATTCTTTCTTTTCTTTTTTGGCATGTTCAGGTGCTGTCTGATTTTTGCCCACTTCTGGTTTTATTTCCATTCTAACTTGATACTGAAATGCTTCTGCTAATCTAAGCAGAGGAGTCACCTTAAGACTTCTTCACCTCATGTTTTAAAACTTTCGCTGTTTGGATCTGGTGAGGTCAGCAAATATGTATGCAGTCCCACGACTGTAGATCTGTACATTTAATCAATTTTAAGGAGGCCCATACCTCATTCAGAATGAGGAATATATAATCTTGGTATGCACTGATTTTTTTATATCATTTGATAAGCATGGAAACATTTTTCTTGCTTTGCTGTCCAACTGATCTAATACCTTTAGGGACTAGTCAGTCACCCAAAACTGTAAACTAGAACAGGAAGGTCAACTTGGTTTATAACTTGGACTTTATTCCTAGATGTCAAGGCAGTTTTTAGTATTAGTTTTAGTATTCTGAAGGATTCCATACTGAGATGTATTCACATTTGTTCATATTTAATGGCCAATTCTTTATCAGTTCTCAAAAATGTTTATACACTCTCCTGCTCAAGCTCTTTTATATCATATTCCTGTCCCAGAGTGATATTTTCTTGGTACTACAATTTTCCTCCTTGAAACATTGCTATTACACATTTATAAAGACCAAATGACATACTTATATAATCTGAGATAGTTTTAATCACTTGCAGTTGTGCTTTTAGCTTCTCGTCTGATGACCTATACAGTTTAAGTCATCCACAAAAAGTAGATGAGAAGTCTTTACATAAGGTTCTTTTCTGAGAGCCAAATTGTAACTATTGCCTAATCTGTTAAGTAAACATTTTAATGGATAAAGTGCAAGACAAAATGGCAGTGGTGACAGAGAATCATCCTGGAATATTCCCCTTTAAATTTTTATTCCTGAGATAATAATTTGCCCTTTATCATGACTTAACTGCAAAGTGGTTTGCCACTGTTTTCTGGTATCTGCAAAGTAATCGATCAATGTAGGGTGCATTTAATACATCAGTAAGCATTCCTTTATCCATGAATGTGGGGTGCTGTCAAATGTTTTTTTTTTTTATAATCTATCCATGCTGTACTTAAATTCTTCTCCTTTCTATAATTCTCTTTTATGGTTTTATTCAGCAATAAACAGCCTTTTGTTCTATATAACTTTCTTTTTTTACTCTTGTGTTCTATTGTCATAAATGATTTTTTTTTCTAAATGACTATAAACTCTGTAAGAATTAATTCCAATGTATAATTTGTATATTGTTGGAAGACAAGTTATTGGTCTATAGTTTTTAGGAGGGCTTGCAAGCTCACTCTTAAGGAGGAGTATCATTTTCCTGTTGTTAACCAGGTTGCTGTCCATTCATGATGCACATGTAAGTAATTCTTACACAGGGCTAAATCTTTGTGAAAACATGTTAATACTTTTAGCCAAAAATAAAGTACTGTGTCTGGGCCTGGGATTTTCCATTTAGGAGCCTTTCTATTGGATCTTCATGAATATTTCTCCAAACTGTGCCTATTTCTTATTATGGGTGGTATATTCCTTTTACTTTCTTTCCCAGTTCTCTATAAAACATTTTTGGGTCATCGGTGAATTGTTTATTTTGTACTTTTACTTTATATTTATCTATATATCTTTTAAGTTTTTCTGTCTGCATTGATATTTTTGTTTATTATTTGCAATAGTGTATGAGAGCTCATGGCCTGTTTTGAAACTGTGCATTGTTTTGCCATGTCTATTCTTCTAAGTATTTTTGTTGATCTGTTCCCTATTCTAATAGTGATATTTCTTGTCTTAATTGTTTTATAGTTTTCTCTATTCAGTGCTTTCATGGTGGCATTTTACTGCTTCTGTTCCTTTCCCTTATTGCTATATGTTTTTGTAGTAAGACTTTATCTATTACTAATTTAGCTGCACAGTAATATATCTTATTTATTTCTGTTATGTCTCAATAATTTCTCTTCTTCTGGCTTTTCCCCGTTTAGGGGTCGCCACAGTGGATCCCCTGTCCGCTCATGATTGGCAGTGGAGTTTTACGGTGTCAAGTTGTCAGCCCAGCGCCTAACCTTCCACAGAAGGCACACACATGCACTCACTCATGCCTAGGGCCAATTTAGAGTGCCCAATCTACCTACAGTCTGTCTTTGGGATGTGGGAGAAAACCGGAGCACCTGGAGGAAACCCACGTGACTACAGGGAAGACATGCAGACTCCGCACAGAAGGCACTCCAGCCAAGGATCGAACCAGAGAACCTCTTGCTCTGAGGCAGCAATGCTAACTACTGCACCAATATGGCCACCCATCACAATAATTTCTCTTAATAGTACTAATTTCTTTGCTCATCTGTTATACCAAATTTCTAACATTTTGGTTCTTTCTGCTTTCTGTAATCTGTTTCTTTCATCGATCATATTATGTCTATCCATCTCTGTTAAATCAAGCAGCTCATCCCTTAGATCATTTTCTTTTAGACTGTAAGCACCTTCTTTGCTCTTCATTTCCTGTGGGTATTCTACAGAAAGTCCCAGAACATGCTCCTGTGACATATCCTCTTCAGATGCACCCTGATTCATCTGCTGTTCTTTCGTTTGTGAACTCATTGGCCTATCACTCCACAATATTGCTTGCATCAGTTACCACTGTTTCCTGCTCCTTCCCTTGAACTTTTGTACCAGTCTCCCACAGAAGGCTGCAGAGCATCACCATGCGGCAAGTGTTCAGATGCTTCTTGCTCTACCTGTTTCTCTTCAATCTGGGGACTCATTGTTCTGTCATGCTGCGACATTACCTGTGCTGGATTTTATACACTAAACTTTTCACTTTGCAGATTATCCATGGCTTCGGTTTCTATTTGTTCAACTTCTACCCTACTAATCCTCTTTACTGCACTCCCCCTTTGTTTTCTTATTTTTTGTGTTGTGAAATGTTTCATTTCTTGATTTCTTTGCTTCTATTTCTCTTCAAATACCTTTGGAGATGCTTTTTTGTATTGATTAGTTTGTCTTTCTCCTTTGCATAAATCATTTTCCTTCCCAAGTCCATGTTCCTTTTCTATACATTTCACAAATGCCTGTTTTTTCTTTATATTTTTCACACTTCCTCTATCTCTTCTTTTTCCAGCTGCCCAAAATTTCTTTGTCCATGTAATATTTTTCATGGATCTGTTGTATTAATGAACACAATTTTTTATTTGAAGCTTTTGACAGTTTTTCTTGTACAAGTATTTTATTTCCTCTAATATCTCTCTTAATCATTCAGAATGTATTCTCTCTGTAAAGTCTGGCTTTCTTGCATAATAATAGCAACACATAATTTACTTCTTATCCTCTGTAGTCCATTCTGTCATATTTATTGCTCTTTTATGGCCTGTCAGTTTTTGTGTTTTTTGTAGACTACTATCTTCAACCACAGAGGGGTATCCTCCCCCTGCGTCTGGCCTAACACCATTGTAGGAATGTTTTTGTGTCCTGAGGATTCTACACTGCCATTTTCTTTTAATTCTGGCACCAGTGCTCACGCCTTGAATGGGCACTTTTTTATCCTGGGACTTGTGCACCGAGTTGTCTTTTTTATTTTTTAACCTACCTCTCTTGATGATATATAACATACAGCCTATATATCAGTGTTGCCTTGGTGAGAGTTTCTGAAAACAGGGTCCACCAAGTGAAGGTACTCTTCAAGACTTGAGGATGAATTCAGCTCCAGTAACACTACTGTCCTTTTCTTGCTGATTTCATCTCTCCATTGAGACCTCTCTCCATTCACCCCTTCTGTGGGATGAATCATTTCCCTTTATGACTGAGATGCAAATAAAAAGGCAATGATGACATAATTCCAAAATATTATATAACCCATCATATATGTGAGTGTTTTGAGTCTAACCAGGTCTGAATGGCTAAACATAATGGAGTATAAGATTAAGGATTTACACTGCAAAGATAATGTTATACAACTGGCAAGTGAAATTCTCAAAAGCTGGTGCCTTGTTACTGAGGTGAAATCACTTGCCTAAGGCATTGCATTTTGTTTTGGCCGCACCCACATAGGGGTATGGTAAATGAATGATTAGCAGACTTGGATGATCCTAAACTTGTCCTATAATTCCTGATTTGTATTTCAAATGTTGATACCTAGGGTAGCCTAAGGTGACTGCCTGATCTGTTCTACTGTGAACAACTAATATATGTGCCCCTCCTAGCAGAGTACTTAAGATTACACATATGGAAGATGCCCTGAAGCTTTAGAAGTTGATTGTCTGTTATATCCTATGCATGATATAACCCATATAGCTAAGTCTAATGCAGCAATGATCATTCAAGCAAGTTTACTTACATGGCTGTACATTACTACAATTTTGGCTTGGCTTCTTACTTTGAAATAAGCTAAATAATGTACCTCCCTAGTAGTGTCAACATGATATACAGAGTTATTATATTTTTAAATTAATGTATATAACTGTATATAGTATTACGGTGCCTTCTTACTCAAATATGTTATATTTTCTGCTTTACTACTGTACACTGTATATATTGTACACTTCTGTAACTTCTCATTATACTATACCATTATATGATACTCTTTCGTCTATTGTTTGTTTGCTATATTAATTTGCACTCATTTCTGACTTTTGTATTTTTATCATGTATGTGGAGCTGTTGTATTTTTATATTTTGTATTTTTATAATTGTCATGTATGTGGAGCTTGGCTTTTCTCCCTGGATCTCTGCTGAAAATGGGCACCTGATTGCCCAGTCAGACCAACCTGGAAATCAAATATAAAATAAATAAATAAAATAATATACAAAGACTACACTGGTCAATGGGCTTATGATGCAGGAAGGCCTAGCTTGGTGTAACTTGTGGAATACGTTCAGTAGATTAATATCACAGAAAGATTGACAATCGTACTTTTAGGGGCTTTTGTCTAACCAGACTTGACAGTCTGTAGTCAATTTCTGTAGGATGGTTACAAACAAAGCTCAGAGATGCAATTTTATTTCTGTGCTCCTCTGAATCAGTAGATGTGGCCTTATATTTCCTATTCTGTCCTTTTTTCAGAGGTGAAAAGACTGGCAAATCTTAAACAAGTGTTTCAAACTAGATAACTGTAAAATAAAATTCTGAGCACAAAAAAGGGACCCTCTGTGATGCTTCTGGTTATATATATGTAGGTCTGTGTGTGTTTGTGTGTGTGTGTATGTTTATGTATATGTTTATGTATGTGTGTGTGTTTGTGTGTGTGTGTGTGTGTGTGTGTGTGTGTGTGTGTGTGTGTGTGTGTGTGTGTGTGTGTGTGTGTGTGTATGTATATGGGTACTAGTGACCTGGTCAAATGAGTTGTACATTGACAGCTGCCTAGTTGATTGCACAAATCCAGTGGTGGGGGTAATTTGCCCTTACCCCATGTAGGTGTGATCTTCGAATTAGTATATATAATTAGCAGGAGCTTTGGGAGGTGAAGAGGACTTGCCTTCTCCTGCAAAAAATTATGTTTTAGTTAATTTTTAAAAATTAAAAGTTTGTATGCACCAAGGCTGTTTCTTGACACATGCATATTAATGCATCAATTTTCATGTTTCAACCATATGTGGTCAATGTTTGTACAGTCAACTATGAAGGTTTTTGCTTATAAGGATTACACACCTACACACACACGCGCACACACACACACACACACACACACACACACACACACACACACACACACACACACACACACACACACACACACACACACGCACACACACACCTTTATATGGACCAGATGGCTTAATGGTTAAGGTCTTCACCTCCCAATGCCTGTTTGGAGTTTGCATGTTCTCTCTGTGTCTCCATGGGGTTTCTCCCATGTCCAAAAAACATGCTGAGTTTTTCCACCTCAAACTCACCAATGAATGGAGCTGTGGGCAGCAGCACGGACTCCCCTTAATGGGAGGGGTATATGTGCCCCTATTAGCCAGTGTGTGCCTGCCATAAAGCCCAGCAGCCCTGGGTCAATAAGCTACTGGCTGGCAAGTGTCTAATTGCCCAGCCTGGGTTACTTGGGATAGCTCTGTTGAGTGAAAGCTGGACATAAAACCAACCAACCAGCCAAACAGGTTGAGAATTGCTATGCTTAATGTAGGTTCACTGACAGGATGCAGGTTAGAAGTGGATGACAAGATAAGGAGGGGGATGCACATCCTATGTATCCAAGAGTTGAGATGGAATGGCAGTGCAGCAAAGCTACTTGGCTTGGGATCCAGACTCTACTACTCAGGTGGGGGACAGCTAGAAATGGTGTAGGAATTGTGGTGAGAGAGGCTTCAGAAGGAAGTGAGGGATATCATCAGAATTAATGACAGACTCATGGGAATCAGACTCCAGTGTAATGACAGGGCAGTATTCATAATCTCAGCCTATGCCCAACAGCAGGGTTGTGACAGTGAAGAAAAGTGTGCATTCAGACAGCAGTTGCTGGACCTACTAGATAAAACAGGACAACATGAACTGGTGTTGATAATGGGTGACTTGAATGTGCATATCAGGGCAGATAGAACAGGATATGAGGACTGCCTTGGTCCACATGGGTGGGACAATAGGAATAAAGAAGGAGAAGCCATTCTAGACTTTTGTTTGGCAAATGGCTTGATAGTAGCTAACTCATGGTTCAGAAAGAGAGACAGTCACAAGATCACATATAAGAGTAGCCAACATGCAAATCAGGTAGACTTCCTCCTAGTAAGGAAGAGGCACTTGGGTAGAATCCATGATTGCAAAGTCATCCCCAGTGAAACAGTTAGCCCACAGCATAAACCACTAGTTGCCACAATCAGCAGTGGTTAGAGAAGGCTCTAAGGTCAACAGAGACCAGGCTGAAGACCTGGACGTTGACTGGAGAGAAAGTATAGCAGTTCAAGGAATTACTCACCTCACCCTGAGAAGAGGAGGAATAGGTGGAGTTGAAGAAGAGTGGCACTGCCTAAAAACAGCATGTGTTAGGACTACAGAAAAGATGTGTGGCTGAGCCAGGTATGGAAATAAGGTGCATAAGGAAAGCTGGTGGTGGAATGCAGAAGTCCATGAAGTCATCAAAAGAAAGAAGGAGTGCAGGAAGAAGTGGGAGATAGAAAAGACTGACCAGGCTAGGAAGGACTACTGGTTGACTAACAAAGAAGCTAGGAAAGAAGTTGCAATAGCAAAGATTAGGGCATTGGTGGCACTGTACCAAGTTCTGGAAAGCAAGGGGCATAAAGAAACTATATCAGATTGCAAGGCAAAGACAGAAAGATAAAGAAGATAGTCAGACAGCATTCACAAGGGATGCCAACAACAACCTGCTCACCAGTCCACAGGACCATCAAAGGAAGATGGAAGGAGTATTTCCTGTAGCTTCTGAATGAAGAAAACCCCACAAAAGCTGTACTGCCTCAGAAACAGCCTATGATGAGAAAAGAAAAGGAGCCCACCTTAGAAGAAGTAAGAACAGCACTAAGGAAGATGAAGAGAGGGAATGCAGCAGGCTCAAATGAGGACACAGCAGATATGATAAAGATGGTGGGTAAGATAGGGGGGAAATGGCTCCTGAGGGTACTAATAGCAGTGTGGAGAGAAAGGCGTATCCCAGATGACTGGAGAATAAGCATACTTATGCCAGTGTACAAGAACAAAGGGGATATCCACAACTTTGGGCAGTACAGAGGCATAAAACTCTTACCACATTCCATGAATTTTCTGGAGATGGTTATTGATAAACAGATATGCAGAGTAGTAGAATGTAGGATGGGAGATAAACAGTTTGGATTCAGATCAGGATGCAGCACAATTGACCCGATATTTGCATTGAGACAGATGCTTGAGAAGAAGCTAGAAATGAGGAGAGAGTACAACTTGGCATTCCTAGACTTGGAGAAAGTGTATGACAAGGTCCCAAGAAAGCTGATCTGGGCAGTACTGTGGTGGATTGAAGTCCCAGAAACATTGGTAGAATTAGTGCAGGCTATGTACAAGGACCCAGTGACTCAAGTACAAACAGTGTTCAACCTCCCAGAGGGGTTCCCAATGGGAATGGGTGTACACCAGGGTTCCTTTCTGAGCCCATTGCTGTCCATACTGTTGATGAACTACATTAGCAAACAGGTTGGAGGGAACAAATCAACAAAGCTGCTGTATGCAGATTATGTGGCAGTACAGACAGACTCTGAGCTAGAACTTCAGCAAAGGAAAGGAAAATGGAATGCAAATCTGAAGGCACATGGGATGAAACTAAGCACAGATAAGATGGCGGTAATGGCAGAAAAATGGGGAAATCAGAAGAAGCTGAGAATAGACATAGAAGGGAAGATAATGGAACAGGTAAACAGCTTCAAGCATCTGAGTAGGGGGATTGAGGAGAAGGGTAGTCTGAATGAAGAGGTCAAAGCTAGAATCAGAGGGGCTGCAGGCAACTGGCATAGAGTATCGGGTGTAGTTTGTGACAGAAGAATGCCAAATAAGCTGAAAAGGAAGGTATACAAAACAGTGGTCCGACCAGTACTACTGTATGGTACAGAAACCTGGGCAGTAAAGGCAGAACAGTTGAAGAAGCTAGAGGTGATGGAAATGAATTGCCTAAGAAAGATGGTAGGATGAACACGGAACAGATGAAGAAATGAGGACATAAGAGCAGAAGCCAAAGTAGCTCCAATTGCAGAAAAGATCAAAGAGAACAGATTATGGTAGTTTTGGCGCATGTGTAGAAAAGCAGAAGACAATCTTGTAAGGAATATTTGGGACAGACCAGAAGAAGGTAAGAGAAAGAGAGGACATCTAGCAAAGTGGTGGATGGATTGTGTGAAAGAAGATCTGCAACAGATACCCTGACCCCATGTAGAAAAAATGGGAAAAAGGGGGCTGATGATGTTGATGATTATGCTATAGAGAGAGAAGGGGGTGAGAGAGAGCTATGCATATTATCATGTTTTATCATTGTTGTAGGAGTATATAGTTCATATTAAGATTTCACAATGAGGAGACAAAACATGGCTCTCTAGAATTGACTTATCTGGCTACACAGTCTCTAAAACATAAAGCTATAGAATTGCTGTATCTGGTTATATGCCTCTTTTGTTTAACATATAGTTTCTTGTTGCTAATCTGTGGGCTTTTTACTGGAATAATTTAATCTAGGGATATGTTTGAGTAGTGATGTTTCTGGTTTGTGTTTGTTCTAGTAAATTACACATATACCTGTTTTAACTTTGCCACATCTCTGTTATAAGCTGCATCAGGGTGATATTCAAGAGCAAATTACAGGTGAATTGCACATAGATTCTACTTGATGCATATGAATAGATGTAAGTCACCCCATGTCTAGTAAACAAATGATTCCTATTGATAACTGAGTATATAACTGTACAAAAGCCACACTGCTAAATTCAATAAGATGATTTACATTAAACTAAAAAGTAACAAAATCACCTTTTTTACATTTTTAACATTTTTCCCCTTAAGTTTATGTTTTTCAATATTTTTACAATGGAATTAGTTGGCTCTTCTTCATTATTACTACCTTCTCCTTCTACTGTTCCACTAACCCTTTCTATAACACCCCTTCCTCTTCTACAAAACAAACAGTAAGCAAATTTTATTCAGCATGTTCATCAACAAGAGAAGCCTGTATAGTATCATCAGCCACTTTTGCAGGTTCTATCGCTTTTGTAATTGGAAGATAGAGGATCTTTATCTGGCTTGATGCTCTCCTTCCTCAAGTATTGTACTGAAAAACACAAATAACTGAGAAAAAGTACCTTACCTCCTCAGGGGAATAAAAACCCTCTACTGTTAGACCATCTGGTCCAGGATCCTTCTTGGCCAAGGCTATTTTTATGGCTTCCCTCAGTTCGACAAGACTGATCCGCTAGTTTATTTCCATAACATTCATCTGCCCTAACAAAAATAAGGGGACAGATCTCAGTTGTTGCTGCATCTGCTTATCCCTTCCCTCCAGGATCAAGTCAATAGCATAAATGCCAGAATAATATTGAATCAGAGTGTTTAATATCTGGGGGGGGGTGTAAATATCCCCAGATCTCGGATCTTAAATCCTGTATATTTTTCTGCCACTACCTGCTGTCATAGATAATTTGCCAGAAACATCTGACCTGTAGGAGATTCATCAAATAACATTTAATTTTAATGCATGGTTGGCCTGTTCAGATGTCTAATAAAAATGGTAATAACCTGTTGCCTAATGGAAACTGCACTATTTCTGCTTTTGTTTGCTGGTCCAAGGAGGGTCCCAAAGTGAGATTGAAGCCCAATCAACTATATTTTTATAAATTATTTAGTTTTACCTGGGTTCTCCTAATGATGGATGAAGTATAAGATTTTAAAAAAATGTGATAGTTAAAAGGGTTCAACTAGGTAGCAAAGTTATTCTCATAGTCGGTTTGTACCAATCCCCCTCCCCATTTCCTAAAATAATGGGAAAACCACTTCTGAAAAGAAGTACCACAAGAAACCAACAAATTATCATTCCAATGCTTTTTAGGTGTACTGTCTATAAATACATATTTATTTTAGAGAGTGCATGGTTTAGCAATATGATGTGATTGTTATACATCCCTTTAACCAGAACAATGCTTCTGAGTAATAAAACATTTATCTGTTCTAGAATAATTAGAAAACCTATAAGAATAATATGTATACTGCACTGCTGGTAACTGCAGCAATGTATGTTAATCTCCGATGCCTATAGCTTTAGTATAAGCTCTCAAGTTCTCCCCAAAGCCAGTGTGCAAGCCAACCTCAGACCAACTTGGACTTCTGAATAATGTCAAACAGAGTTCCTGTCACTGGCCCACAACACTGTGTCACTCTTAAAATACATCCACTCGCTTATCATCAACAATAAATCATTGGGGCAAGTATCTGGTGACACATGGACTGAGATGAGAGTGATCCTTCTCTCAGCTATAAATCCTCTCCCCGTACATATCTCTCAAAATCCAGTGTCCCTTATCATGAAAATATAGACATTAATGCACAAATTCCACTTTCACTTGTTCGGTCTATTGACTTCATTTTTTGTGGAACTTGGAAAAATAATCCACAAAGGTATTATACAGAACTTTTTTGACTTGAATCAGATCAATGACCATTGAACACAATGGATAATTTCATAATGGGTATGTCAGCACCTCTTCTTTGGATTCATGGTATGTATTGCATATAGTACAAGTTTATACTGCTTACTTTGTTTGAGTTGATATTCTTGGTCAGAATATGTCTTCCTTTTCAGATGGACCTTATTTTTCCCAAGATGATTCATACCTACTCTCAGGCATTTTTCTTCTTTTTTATTTGGAAAGTATTATTTTTGTCTGCTGTAACATTAGGTATGCATTAGAATTTATTTCTTCATTGAATGAAAAATAAGATTGCATTTTGTTCATTAATGCTTTTTGGCTCTGTTCATTATTTGATTGTAACATTGTTCACTATCTGCATTTCTAAGCCAGTGTTGGTGCATTTGTGGAATTTTTATCTTGAGGCAATGGCAACTATGGTATTACCCAAATAATATTGAGTTCATCTGACATTTATTCTTGAATCATAGTAAATATGCTCTTCTCAAATGCTGGGGGTGGAGCTGAGCTATGTAGTGGAGGCAGTGTGATTTTAGTACTCCATTCTTACTTTTGAGAATAAACAACTCTTAGACATTATTTCTGGGTTGGTAGATCTCTTTTAAAAAAAATGTAGGACTTGAGTACACATGCAGCAACTAGAGGAGAGCTCTAACTGTATGTGGTATCAGGAAATGCACTGAAGAACCAACAGGCATGGGACTTCAAGCCAGATGCACTAGCTGGGCTGCTAATCTATATTCTGGTGAATACAAAGAAAATAAAGACTACTGCTGCCAAAAATATGGAAAATATAAAAATATTGACCACCAAGCAAGAATTCCTGCAACTATCACTATTTCTAAGTGGAACAGGTCTGCAGGAACTGTGAATCAATGTTAAGGCACAAGAATTGGAAATCATTTCACTGCTTACTTGCCCTAGGTAAACTTACACAGTTTGGTATTTTATGTTTCAGGATTGTCGTCTCAGGATTTTAGTCTTCGTCCTTTTGGGATTTCAGTATTCTGAAGTAGAAACATATATATATATATATATATATATATATATATATATATATATATATATATATATATATAATATACATACACACGTTCTTTTGTTTCATACTGTGATTTTCTATTCCTGGCTTCTCCCATGCCAAGCAATCCAAAATTTTACTAGAATTAACCTATTTAGTTATTGTGATTTGAACATGATCTTGAATGTATTATATATAAATTCAAATGTTAGCAATATTTGACCTAACCTCATGAGCAGACTATGTAAACATGTGCAAGGAACTCTCTTTCCCTAGTTTTTGTTGGACATCCCTGACTTCTGCAGTATGTTACAAGCAAGCAGACCTACATCAGCCCTAAAGTACTGGAAGTGGTTTCCTTGGTCTGCACTAGGAAAATAACTCTTCTCAATGTGCTCCCTTAGTGCCCAGAATCCTCCTGTCCCTGCCCAGGGAGAGGTGAGTAGACCACACCTCTTTATTCCTTTCCCTCCATGTCTGACTCCACCAGTGTTGGGGCTACTAATTGAACCCTGGTTGCCTGAGTCTTAGTCAGAACTCCATTCTCTGTACCACAGATTCAAAGGTATCTTAATCTTGAGTTATTGATTATATACCAGATCGTGTAAACTCCGGGTTGTAGCTCGGACATGCCTGATCATAAATACAATAATATCTGTGGTGTCCTATGTCTTCCTTGACCTAAATGTGCTGCATTACATATATAAATAGATAAAGATTTATGTTTTCTTTTATCATGGCTATGCAATTTACATGAGCTGGGTCCTTGACCTACATTTTTGTTATATTCATATTTGTTTATCTATTAAATCTTTATCATTTTCCTACAGGTATTGGACTTTCTATTTGCTAATAAGTTTTCTCCAGTAAGGATTTAGACTGTTGCAGACTGTGACATTACTCTTTCAAGAAAATTATATAACACTTCAGTATACTCAATACCTGATTTCACAATGCTTGTTGTATTCCAGCTGTGGCTATATTGTAAAGTATTATTGCAGCATGAGTAATAATGTTCTATGGAATTTGTGGAAGATCATATATCCATGGTATGAAGCACATCTGTTTAACTCAAAATCAGTGCAGGCCATCTGAAAGAATAGCCTGTTGGCAATTAAAGGTATATGTAACATTAACTTAACATGGGTTTCCTTCATATTTATGTATGTTTTCAACAGAGTTTTCACAAGACATGAGGCATTATTTTATTGGCTCTAGTAACAGACTATATCACCCTAAAATAGACTAAAAGAGAAAGCATTTTGTTTTAGGTTAAACAATATTAAAATCAGCTACACTGGCATAGAGGGATAAAACATTGACTACTATTCAGATCACTGAGCCTGGCCAGGGTCCCAGGTACCTGCTGGAACTTGTTTGCGTGAGGAGAGTAATGACAATGCTTAACCTGCTCAGATCTCTTCAGAGAGAGGGGAAGGGCATATGCTTGTGCCATACTCTCAACAGCAGAATCACCAATGTAGATTGGGGAGCACAAGGAATTGGTTCAATACGGGGGGGATGGGGGATTGTATCACTTGATTATGCAATCTGGTCTTGTGGTGTGGATGCATTGCAGGCCAACCTCTAGGATGCTAACTGGCATGTAGAATGACTTAGGGCTTAAGGAAACCCCCAAGTCATCCACATGGCTGACAATACCTCTCCTTGTATATTTAACCGTCACTACAGGGAAAGAATGAGCTGTAGGTCTCTTATCCAGGAGGACTGAATGGGTTACTGGTGTGGTAGCATGATAGAATATACTATTGAAATGCATCATATTCTTTAATCTTGGCATAGGAGTTCTTTTCTTTTTGCAATATAGATGGTGCTCTTTGATGATGATTATATACATATACTTATTAACTCATAAGTTAGGTCTTATAGTTTTGAAGTAACTTCATCACAAGATAATTACATTATTTAATTGTAGGATGTTCTTTTTGAGTGTAAAATTATCTTAATGTCTGAACAGATTATCATATTATTGAATCTGTTTCATAATATGGCTTCTTTTTGCTTGTATAATTGTGTTCAGATATAATTAGCACTGTGCCGTTATTATTTGGTGTCTTCAGTTTTAACATTAAGGAAATAAAAGAGCAACTTCAAAGTAAAATCCATTTGCAATACTACTGAACATACTACACAGAACAATAGTAACTTTAAATCTTTTGTGACACTGTATGGTATTATATCAAGGAAATCACAAATAATGAAACAAAAAGAAATCCCAGTAGCCTGATAGATGAGGAAAACATACCCAGTGGGTTTATCTTAAATATCTATTACATGTAGAGCTTTATGTACTTTCATTATTTTTAGGGCACCTTGCTGCTAAAGCTGTTAATTTTTCCATTTTGTATCATTACCATTTCCTGTACATGAACTCTGCAGAGTGGTTGTTCTAGTTATTGCATTTGTAAGCAGTTCTACATACCTTCTTTTGTCTCTCTATTTTTTACAGTGCTGGAGCTACATACAATTTATCTACTATGATTTTTAAGGTGTGTGAGCATATTTCCATCTTAATAAACAAAATAATATGGTCTGTTTCCTTCTGCATTCTCTGTATGTTTGCAAATATGTTATTAGATACACTGTATCTGAGAACTATTATGCTATAGCTTACTTTTAAGCATGACAAAAGTTGAAATCTGTTGATATGTGCACTTGTGAAGTATTCTAGAGTTGCCAAAAATTAAACATCTAGGTTAATTTCTTCATCCTACACCCATGCATAATGATTAAAGTATTTTAAGGTAAGTATATTTTTCTTTTAAAACATAACTTAAACTCTGTCACTTCTCCGTCTTTCAGTACATTCTTTTAGGTTTATAGGTTCATAGGAGTGTACTAGGCTAATGGCCCCTGGGGCCTTTACAAGCCTAGCCCATAGGATTACCCTGGCATCGTGCCACCCTACCTTAGTTGCTAGTGTCTCTGTCGAGTAAAGCCACTGGAGTGATCCCTGGGGTGAATTTTCTATTTCATCTATAGACTGGACAGCGGTTTCAAAAGCATCTTGGAGAGGGCCAGTGAGGTGCTCTGTTTGCCATTTATGGGAAGTCTATTCCATAGCATAGGCAGTCTCTAGGTTATGAACCTGTCCGTCCAGCATGTTCTGTTGATTGTGGTAATGAGGTTGAGGTCTCTGGAGCATGTGGTGTGGAGGGATTTCTTTAGATGTAGCATTTCTAACAGAGCTGGGTCAGACATAGCTTTGTAAGTCAAGCAGAGATTGCCTCTAAGTAGGCGATATGAGACAGAGAATAGCTGGAGTTTATTTAGTCTGTTCATATAGGACAAATGTTTAAGGCCTGGGATCCTCTTTGTGAAGTACTTTTATGGCCTCTCCAGTTGTTGCAGGTGTTTAGTGATGCACATGCCAAATGGGGCATTGTATTCAGTGATTGACCTAATGAGGGAAGAGTAGAGGGAGACAATGACCTCTTTCTTCCTGGATGGAAAACCCTTAGTAATGAGATGTGCCACATAGAAGGACTTTCTGACCACAGGGGCAATGTGGTGGTCAAAAGAGAGGTTGCTGTCAACCTGTGTTCCCAGATCTCTTATAACACCTTCTGTGTTCAGTGGACTACCATCAATGTTGTAATTTATGGGAAATGAGTTTTTCCCAAAGGGGATAATGACACATTTTTTGGCATTGAACTTAAGGCCATGATTCTGACACCAGTCATTGGTCTCAGTGAGGCCTTTCTGTAGGATGTCAACATCACTCGTTGAGTTAATAATAGCTCCCAACTTGCAATCATCTGCAAACTTTGTCAGCCAGAGTCCCTTCATGTTGGCCTGGACTTCAGAGAAGTAGATACCAAACAGGAGAGGACCCAGGACCGAACCCTGTGGGATTCCACTCATGACTGGTCAGCAGTCTGACTTGGAGTCAGCTACTTTCACACTGTGAGTTCTACCTGTGAGCCAGTTTGCAGCCCATCTGGTGATATAGGGATTGATGCCTAGCTTAGTGTGTTTTTCTTTGATTCCTGATTGGGGAATGGTATCAAAGGCCTTGGCCAGATTAAGGAAGGCTGTATGAACCACCTTGCCTTCATCCATAGCTCTGGTGACTGACTCAAAGAAGTTGACCAAGTTGAGCAGCCATGAGCTTCCCTTCACAAAACCAAACTGTGTGGGATCCAGAGTTTGGAGATTCCCTATATCCTTGTTTATTAGGTCCATGATGATGCGTTCCATACCTTTGTATATCAGACTCATCAGGCGATAGCTCCCAGGGTCTGTAGTCACTCCTCCTTTGTGGAGATGGATGACTGCAGCGGTGTGCCATTTGGTAGGGACAAAGCCTGAGGTGAGGCTGTGATTGAACAGCGCACACAGGTGAGGTGCCAGTTCACTCTGTAGTTCATGTAGAACACAGCCAGAGATATTGTCAGGTCCCATAGAAGCTGTATTCTTGGCCTTGGACAGTGCTGTTTTAACCTATGCAGCAGTAATACTGGGTGCCTGGCAATCTACTGGTATTGTGACTGGTCCCTTGGGGAGGAGAGGAGTAAAGTTGTCACTGAATCTGTCAGCCAGTACAGTGGCAATATCTATTGGCTTGGTATAGGAGGTACCATTGTGCAGCAGCTCAGAGAAAATCTGGGTATTGCTGTGGAGATTCTTTACATGACTATAGAAGGCCTTGTGGTTGTCTTTACTATCTGCTGCAATTCTGTTTTCATAGCTTGCTTTAGAGGATTTGATGAGGAAGATCAACTTTTTGTTGAGGCTGATAAGGAAGTTTTTCCAGCTTTGGGACTTCATCTTATTCCACATCAGTTTCCTCCTTCTGTGTGCAGTTTGTTTATGGCAGGGGACCACCAGATTGGCATCCTTTTTTTGGATGAGAGCATCTTGGTTCTGTTGGGTATGGCTAGATCCTTTCATTTGTGTACGTGTTTGTACAGTGCATTGGTGCATGACTTGGCGGTCATGCAAATGATCTGCATTTGCATGGGTGCCGTGAAATTAGACAGCTCTGTTTTTAGGAGCCCAAAGTTAGCTTTGGAGAAGTTTTTGATGGTGGTTACCTTTGCGAGGGGTGAGGGTGGATTTCCAAGGTGATTAGTTTGTGGTCAGATCTAACCAGAGAGAAATTGACTATTGGTGTAGAGTAATGGTCACCCATGTTAGTAATGACCAGGTCTTGGATGTTGCTACCTCTAGTGGGGGTAAGAATGAGCTGGTCCAGGGCATTGTAATTAATGAATTCCAGGAAATGTTGGGCAAGTGTATTGGTACATGAGTAGTTTTTCCAGTTAATGGATAGGTAGTTGAAGTTGCCCAGTATAAAAGTGTTAGGATGGATCCTAATATTCTCCAGGGTACTTAAGAACGTGGAGTGTGAGTCTTGGGACATTTGGGGACCTATGACAGGCTATGACCTGAATTGCTGTCTTACCCAGTGTTAGCTGCACCTGAAGTATCTCAGATGTGTTATGTTGGGCTACTAGTCTGGAGGTGTGTGCTTCCTTTATGAATATGAAAACATCACTACCTTTGGAGCTTTAGTCCAATTTGTGGGGTTGAGGTCATTTAGGCTGTGAAGGCTGCCAGCATAGCTAGATAGAATTTTGTAAATAAATCTGTCATTGTAAATATTAATATGATCTACAGGCTTGTGTTACAAATGTAAGGAAACTGTGGTATGTGCAGAGCTTCAAGATTGTAGCCACAGTGCACCTGCTGGAAGAAAGTGGAAATGTGTGTAAACTCTATGCCTATGTAATGTATGTTTTCATGGTAGAAAAATGGGACATATAGAGTTAACTTACAAACTCTAAGAAAATAAGCTGATTAAAAAAATAATTTTATGACTGTGTGTGAGCTCAAGCTAAGAGACAGGATGTCTATGCTAGGAGATTATTTCTATTGTCTTAAGAAAGAGATAATTACTAGGTTTCACATGTAGTGTATTTTATTGCTGTGACTTCCTGGCAGCTGAAGACCATCAATAAATATTAAATTTTAAGTTCTGTGAGCCTGTGAAACTTCAGCAGAGATGACAAGAATGATGTAATCTGAAATGACTCAGCAGTAAGGTACATTATCAAATTAAAAAGTATCTCAACAGAAAGAGGTGGCATTTTTGTATTTGTCTTCAAACCTGTTAACAACTCACCAGTATTTGCCTTGCTCTGTAAGTAAGTTATTTAGGGACAGTGATTTCTCTTAGAAACAGATAGAAATAAGGTAAGATTAGTTTAGATGTTTTCTATATTTATGTGATACTGTCCTACTATGTTATTTTAAAGTAATTCCTGTGATTTCTGAGCTCTGTATTGTCATTGTGTTGAATTAGTGAGTATTGCCTTGTGTTTTTATTATTTATTATTAAATATATTTAAACCTTTTAACTGTGTCTGTTTTGTGTACAGATCATTTAAGCTCTTAGAGTACTTGCATGTATTTGGTAATACTGTATAAGCCACTCCTAAATAGCCTTCAAGTCTCAGTCACACTTAATGGGATAACAGTAACATTGCACAGTAGAATTGGACACCCTTTGGTAAGGGCCTTTATAGTAGCTGATAAGAGTGGTTGGTGGCAGGTGGCACTACCATATAGTCTGGGCAGAATGGGGTCATAGCTGGAGAACCTGTGCCAGCCTTCCCCAAATGTGTCTGTGTGTTTGTATATAACTCAAATCTTAAAGCGTGCATGTGTGTGTGTGTGTGTGTGTGTGTGTGTGTGTGTGTGTGTGTGTGTGTGTGTGTGTGTGTGTCTCAGCTACTTGGGCAGGGACACAAAGCACTGGTTAGACAGAAAGAGTGCTGGAGATTTTGGCTTGACCAATCGGCTGATATCTGAACCTTATAGCTGTGCCAGTAGGGAGACTTATTGGGGATCTAGAGAGAAAGGGAGAAACCAGCCCCAGACTGACTGTGATCTCTGTGTGCTCTTAAGGGAAATTGTACTTTACTGTGTGTGTACTTGTTATCCTCCCAATGTGGACACCCCTCACTAGTGCTAGTGGTGAGGACTGAGGCTCTTTGATTACCAGCTCAGTGCACGGGCATCACATATTAATTGTTTAGTAGTGGTGGGATGTCCACATCAAATATTAATTGGATGATAGTGGTGAGTTAGCCACATCATATATTAATTGACTTCTAGTGGTACGGATAGTGAATTCCTGTAGCTTGTGCACGGTGATCACTAAAGGTGTTTTTGTACTCTAAATCAGCCATGCAGTGAACATTCAAATTTTGGATCACAATTATTTTATTTCTTTTGTTAGCTTAGTTAGTCAGGGAGAGCAGGCAAGCATGTCAGCAGCGGAGTATGGCAAGCTGACAAGGAGCCAGTTGGCTGTAATGTGCCAGGCTAAAGGACTGGTGCATGGAAACCTGGCTAAAGCAGACATGATTGCAGCATTAGTTACAGCTGTATCTGAGACTAGCAATCAGGAGGATGATCAGAGTGGCCGTGGAGATGTAAAACACTCAGAGAATGTACAGCTCAACCTTTCTACAGAGGACTTAAAAATCCATCTAGAGCTAAAAAGACTTGAGTTGGAGGCCAAGCATTTGGAAATAGAAGCAGCAGAAAGATTGAGGCATCTAGAGACTGACGAAAATGAGAAATTGCGACATCTGCAGGCTGAAGAGAATGAGAAACTGCTACACCTAGAAGCTGATGAGAAGGAGAGGCAGAGACAACATGTAAAGGAGATGCTGACTCTTCGCAAGAGTCATGGAGGTAATGGGGAAGGGAGTAACCAGACCCCAGAATCAAAAAAGTCAGTAAATTCCTTCCACAATTTACAGAGGGGGATACTTTTGATAGTTTCATTCATATGTTTGAGAGAGTATGTAAACAGTATGATGTTGACCAAGGGCTCTGGGTATGGTTCCTGACCCCTTTACACCATGGTAAAGCTGTAAATGTTCTGTCCAAACTGATGTTGACTTTTTAAAGTATAATGTTGTAAAGAACTGTTAGCTAGAATTTTTTAAGCTAACACCCAAATCTTATAGGAAAAGATTTTGTGAGCATAGACGCAAGGCAGATGAAAATGTGTGTGAATATGTTGCTGAAATGAGCACTTATTTTCATAGGTGGGTGAGTGGATGTCAGGTCACCACTTTTGAAGGGCTGGCAGACATTTTGGTGAGGGAACAAGCCCTTAGCACTTTGCTGGGGGACATGAGGATCTGGTTAGCTTATAGACAATGCTCTACTGCAGATGAGTTGGGATAGAAGGGAGGCCTATACCTAGCAAGCAGGGCATCCCTGCACAGGAAAGGGAAACCCAGTGCTGCTCATGGGTCTAAGGGAATTCATGGTGGGCAGTCCAGAGTGCCCCAGTAGAATCTGCCAGTAGGCAGGGGATGCCACTAGTCCAGGTACACGTCCAGGACCTAGGGTTAAATGTTTTGAATGCAACTAGTGGGGCCATGTGGCATGTAGATGTCCACAGAGGCAAGGTGGGGAACAAAAGGTGAGAGAGCCAGTAAGTGGGAATGACAAAATGCCAATAGTAGGTTGTCTTGAGACAACAAAGGTACCAAACTACCATCCTGCATATGTCCTGATAGGGAAAGATTTTGATGAGGCAATACCATCTGTTTATGCAGTTACACAGTCAGGCTTGAAGACAAACATGTGGGTCTGGTAGCCTGGGGTGACCCAGTCAGACCGCATACTTGCAGCCAGGACTGGTGAGGTGGTTACTTCAGGGAGAGAGCTACTCTGTAGCGGTGAGCCTGAAGGTGAGCCACAGCTTCTTGTTGGTACTGATGTTCTCTTGGACAGAGTGACTGCAAAGGTAGAGGTGGGTAGTAGTACCCAGGCTGACAGTGATGAACCGCTGTCAGAGGATACCAGACTTCCTGTGGAAGGGGAGCTGGGAAGGGTTACAAAGAGAGAGTTGAGATAGGCTCAGATATCAGACCCTACATTACAAGGCCTGAGACAGGTAGCTAGTGAGGCACCTGATTCTCAAGGGAAGGGGGAATCTGTATACTGAGATAAAGGGTTGCTGTATAGATATTGAACCCCTGAGGGAGGGCTAGAAGGTGAGAGAATACAGCAGTTGGTAGTGCCTAGAGTCTACCATCTGGCATTTCTAGCCATAGCCCATGGTATTCCCTTTTCAGGTCATATGGGAATAAAACAAACAAAGAGACATATTATGCTGAACTTTTATTGTCCTGGAATTTCCAGAGATGTAACAGGGTATGGCAAGACCTGTGAGCAGTGCCAAAGGGAAGGCAAGGCAGGAGACAAGGTGAAAGCTCCTTTGATGCCTTTTCCTGTGTTTGAGGAGCAATTTCAGAGGGTAGCTATGGCTATTGTGGGGTCTCTGAATACCCCGAGTTCCACAGGGAAAAAGTATATCCTATTGGTAGTAGATAATGCTACAAGATACCCAGTGGCTTTGTCCTCCATTGAGGCAGAAAAGTTGGCAAATGCTTTGTTAGAGATTTTTAGCAGAGTAGGTTTCCCAAAAGAAATACTGACTGACAGAGGTGCCAATTTTATGTCAGACCTGCTGGCTTATCTGTGGAAGTACTGTGGGGTGAAACACCTAAAGACCACCCCCTACCATCCCCAGACTAATGGTCTTGTTGAGAGGTTAAACTCTACACTCAAGTCCATGCTACAGGCATTTGCAGACCATCTGTTGTTTGCTTACAGAGAGATTCCCCAGGAATCCACAGGGTTTTCACCCTTAGAGTTGTTGTATGGGCATAGGGTGAGGGGGCCTCTAGACTTAATTCGAGATGAGTGGGATGGTAAGTGTGAATCTCACCAGAAGTCTGTTGTGGCATATGTCCTAAACCTCAGGACAAGGCTCAAGGAACTGATGGGCTTGGACTAGGAGAACATGGCAGAAGCCCAACAGCACAAAAAGGTCTAGTATGACAGGAATTCTCGAGCTAGGGAGTATGCTGTTGGGCAGCAGGTAATGGTTCTCAGTCCTGTCAGACACAACAAGCTGCAGGCCGCCTGGGAGGGACCCTACAAGGTGGTACAGAAGGACAGTGATGTTAACTACATGGTGGAACTGCTAGGAAGGAAGCAGGAGCACAATTTGTACCATGTTAACATGATGAAACCTTACCATGATAGGGAGGCCCTTGTGCTGAATATTTGCAGTGGATGGCAGGAGGAGTCTGAGGGAGATCTGGTGACTGATTTCTTCAGTGAGGCTTGGACTGACACCTCAGTGGAAGGGGTAGCAATGTCCCAGCAGCTATCTCCTACCCAGGTTCGATAAATCTGAGCAGTGTTACAGGAGTGAGTTTGGGACATTTTCACTGGGAAACCAAGGTGCACCCACCTGGTGCAGTACCAGGTGGATACAGGACTCCAAAGGCCTATTAGGCAGGCCTCTTATAGGTGCCTTAGAGAGTCAGACTCTGATGGAGGAGATACAGGAAATGTTAGAACTAGAGGTAATTCAGGAGTCCAGCAGCCCCAGGGCCTCCCCAGTGGTGCTGGTGCCAAAGAAGGATGGGAGCACCAGGTTCTGTTTGGACTACAGGAAATTAAATAGTCACACAGAGTTAGATGCTTACCCCATGCCTAGGACAGATGAAGCTCTAGAGCAGCTGGGTGGGGCTAAGTATCTTGCCACCATTGATCTTACCAAGGGTTACTGGCAGGTGCCCTTGACTCCCAGTGCTAGAGAGAGAGTTAGCTTTTGTGACTCCTTTTGGCTTGCATGAGTTCACAAAGATGCCCTTTGGGATGAAAAATGCCCCAGCAGCTTTTCAGAGGCTGGTAGATCATATCCTAGCAGGAGCAGGAGGGTTTGCCATTGCTTACCTAGATGATATTGCTATCTACAGCCATTCCTGGCAAGAGCACCTTCAGCATGTCAGGGAGGTGCTGGGCAGACTACAGAGGGCAAGTTGACAATTAAGCTCAGCAAATGTCAGGTGGGTATGGCAGAGGTCTGCTACCTGGGACATAGAGTGGGGAGTGGTAAGATCAGGCTACAACCTGCCAAAGTGGAAGCCATTCAGGCATGACCTGCACCAAAGCCATGCCCAACCCAGCCCTACTTGAAATGCTACACCTAAAGAAATCCCAATCCTCCACACCACAAGCTCCAGAGATAACAACCTCGTTATCACAATTAACAGAACATGCTGGAGGGACAGGTTCATCTCCTAAAGACTGCCCATACACTGGAATAAGCTTCCCATTTGTGTCAAGCAGAGCATCTCACTGGCTCTCTTCAAGAGAAATCTTGATGAGTGGATGGGCAATAGAAATTTCATTCCAAGAATCATTCCAGTTATCCTATTGGATAGGGGCACTGTGAACTAACATCAGGTGGCATGGTTCCTGTAGAATTTTTTGGACTAGGCTTGTAAAGTCTCCAGGGCCAATAGCCTAGTACACACCTATGAACCTATGAACCTATGTTACCAGAAAACAGGTGAGGGCATTTTTAGGGACAGCAGGGTACTACAGAAAGTTTGTTCCCAGTTATAGTACCATAGCCGCTCCCCTCACAGACCTGACAATGAAAAACAGGCCAGATAAGGTAGTGTGGACCACAGCATGTGAGCAGACATTACAGAAGCTTAAAGAAGCTTTGTGTGGACCCCCTCTGTTAGCCAGTCCAGATTACAGCAAATAATTGGTTGTGCAGGTGGATTTGTAACCATGGGGTGGGGCCTGTACTTAGCCAGATTTCTTCAGCAGGAGAAGAGTACCTAGTGGTTTATCTCAGTCGTAGGCTCCAACCCAGGGAGGAATGCTATGCAGCTGTAGAAAAGGAATATCTAGCGATAGTGTGGGCACTGCAGAAACTTTAGCCTTATCTGTAGGGAAGAAAATTCACTGTAGTTACAGATCACAGTCCCCTAACATCAAGCCAGCCAGTGAAATGCCAAGTTGCTAAGATTGAGCCTAGGCTTGCAAGCATATGATATTTCAGTGCAGCACTGCAGTGGGATTAGCAATGCCAATGCAGATGGGCTCTCAAGACAGGGAATGGAGTAAAGTATACCCAGATTGACCTAACCCTCTCAAGCAACATTTCTCAAGGGTCACTTGAAAAACTGGCTTGAGTTCTCTGGGGGGGGGATGTGAAGGCTGCCAACCTAGCTAGATAGAATTTTGTAAATAATTCTATGTCACTGTAAATATTAATATGATCCACAGGCTTGTGTTACAAATGTAAGTAAACTGTGTTATGTGCAGAGCTTCAAGATTGTAACCACAGTGCACCCTGTGGCAAGAAAGCAGAAATGTGTATAAACTATTTGCCTATGTAATGTATGTTTTCATGGTAGAAAAATGGGACATATAGAGTTAACTTGCAAACTCTAAGAAAATAAGGTGATAAAAAGAATTTTATGACTGTGCACGATCTCAAGCTAAGAGACAGGATGTCTGGGCTAGGAGTTTCTTTCTATTGTCTTAAGACAGAGATAATTACTAGGTTTCACATGTAAAGTATCTTTTATTGCTGTGACTTCCTGGCAGCTGAAGATCACCAATAAATGTTAAATTTTAAGTTCTGTGAGCCTGGGAAACTTCAGCAGAGGTGACAAGAATGATGCAATCTGAAATGATTCAGCAGTAATGTGTATTATCAATTTAAGAAGTACCTCAAGGGAAAGAGATGGCATTTTGTATTTGTCTTCAGACCTGTTAACAACTCACCAGTATTTGCCTTGCACTGTAAGTAAGGTATTTAGGTACAGTGATTTTTCTTAGAAACAGATAGAAATGCAGTAAGATTAGTTTTGATGTTTTCTATAGTTATGCGATACTGTCCTACTATGTTAAAGTATTTCCTATGATTTCTGGACTCTCTATTGTCACTGTGTTGAATTAGTGAGTATTGTCTTGTGTTTTTATTATTTATTGTTAAATATATGTAAACCTTTTAACTCTGGCTGTTTTGTGTAGAGAAAATGTAAGCTCCTAAAGTACTTACTGTTTTATATAGATTTTGCTGTGTGTTGTCAATTCATTATGGAAACTGTAGAATTGCAGCTTGTGAAAACCAAGTCACCATATCAACAATGTGATCACATGCTCTTAAAAATCATTTTACTTATGAATGTTTGCTTGTTAAATTGCGTATAATTGTCAAATTTCATAATTTATTCTTGAAATGTTTATTCAGATGTTTTAATGTATCTGTTTTACGGGCTATGCTACAAGTCTGGGACTCTGTAAACTCCCTTGCCCCAGGTCTAGCTATTTCCTGAGATATGGTTTCTAGGTCTTGCATGCATACTGTGACCTAGATCCCTGACATAAATGTATCTAACATAACTACTTTCTTCTGCTTCTGCCCTCTATATTCCTCTCAGTAATACACATATACATAAAGTAAATCTTTAGTGTAAATGTTATTTTAATAAAATACTGCATGGAGGCTGTGGGTTGTCATAACAGTTAATATATTCACCTTAAATATGCAATCTGCAAAGTATGATTCTCCCCCTTAGCCACTGCCTGCTTATTAGCTAAACAAGTAATAGTCAATGAGCTCATAGTAGAAAGAAGCATTAGTTATCAACTGCAGAGCCTAGTTAAAAGAGAAATATATGGATGATCAAATGACAGTAACCTACTTGTGTAACAGAAAGTTAGTGCTAAATCATTAATTACATAAACAGATTAACACTCTATGTATGTACATATTTTAAACAGACTCTGGTGTCACTTAGAGACACTGCTATCTATGGCTAATGGTTTCAGTCTATGGAGTTTAGAGATGCATAGGCCACCACATGCAACTCATTAACTATACACTCCCCTTCAGTTCTATAAGTCAGATAAATTCCTGTCATATCTCTCAAGCTCTTAGCACAAGAAATCTGGGCAAAGATAAAAGTAGTGGGAAGACAAAGAACCAAACATAGGGACATATTTTAAATATTGCTTTTACAAACTGAGAAAATTACAAAAATAAAAGCTTTGAGTTACTATGCATCTTCCGAAGGATATGAAGTAGGAAACTCAAATGTCTATCATTAAATGAATTCAGTCCTCAATGGTTTTCCAGAAAACCACAAATGTTACGAGGTGCAAATGAAAAAATATGAGACAAAAATCTAGATATTCTGGGAAAATCTGGACAGTTGACAGGTACACCGGTGATCCAGCATCCTTAAGAGCTGAAAGTGTTCCATTGGCTGAGAGCTGGAGCTGTGCTGCAATAGCAAGAATTGTAATGTAGTTTTCAGTGTTCAGAAAATTCCCTTGTCAGTGAAGATTATTTGACATATCACTTAATTATTTTGATTCAGTGAACTAACCACAAATCATTTCCACACTGTAGTATTTTGTTAAAAAAATACAAATACAGAAAATTATATCCAGCAGTTCTTCCTTACTTGGGAATTCATCTTCATAGTACTTCCTGTGATGATTCCAAACAAAAATACTCTTCGCTTCAGTAAGTCAGCAAAGATGACAATGCAGGGAGGAATCAGGACTTGAGTACAAGTACAGAAAATAAAAGCCTTCAGCTCTTTCTTATTTTAGAATTCAAGTTCTTACTAAGTATTCTGATGTTTCTAAACAGAATGCAGTTAGCTTTAATAAGTCCATAAAGGTGAATATTCTGCAAGGAACATACACTTAAGATAACTAAAAATCTCAGATCTCATCACTGTCCTTAAACTTTTCTTTACATATGTAGTCGTACATTAAACAAAATTAAGAAGTAAGATATTTTCTCTGCACAACTGCCTTGATGGAAATGGTCATGCATCTTGCCTTTCTGTAAGTTACATACTTCTTGCCTTCACAAGTTACTCAGTAATTGGTCATCTGAAGATGATGGCAGGTACACCAGAAAGTTGTATCCCTTTCACAATGTCCTAAGTCCAACTGGATGCTATTTGCAAAAAACAAAAAGACAGCTTGGAAACACCAAAGCAAATTCTTTCAGTTTAATGAAGCGCTTTACGTCTTGCACATGTGGCAAGACTTCATCAGAAACTGAACAAACTTCAACACAAGCAAAAAATACACACCCTTTTTGTCACATGATACTTCTAATTAAAATCTTGTGTCTTAAAGGCACATCCACATTATTGCTACTTAAAACATTTTTTAAAAACAAGCATGACTAACAATATTTTTGAACATCTCAACCCTTCCCTTTCTTCAGAATGTTTACCTGTAATGGTGATAGAAATATATATACAAACATACATATACTAACAATACTATATCTCAAATTATTGTGTTGACTCTCAAAATATAATATTACTTAGTTAACTAAGAAGTCAGAAACTTACATATTCGAGTCAAATGAAGTCAAGTGTCACAAATATGAACACATTTTATAAAAATGCATACACACATTAACGTTTAAGATTTTTCAACTTCAGTATACTGTTTAAAGCTATTGTCTCATTCAAACCCAGGTAAAACATTGCCCCAGTGCGTATTTGCCAACTTAACTCAAGTTGCTCAAGTAAAAGTGTAAGCGGGCCCCCCCCCGACTATCATCAACAACTGAATCAATTGCTTTGAACAAAATGAATGTTGTGGATAGGAAATAATATGTCTAGCCAGTGCATTTTCTCTGTTAAGGGTCTTTATTTTATATAGATGTTCGTATACTCATTCTTTTAACCTTCTATCCATTTTACCTATGTAAAACACTTCACAGCATTGACACTGAGCTACATAAACCACAAACTTGGACTGACAAGTGTACTTCAATTTGATTTTAAAACTAATATTTTTAACTTCAATGTCTTGTCCTGTACTCATGTATTTACAGTAGTTACACATTTCACATTTGTACATGCCACACTTCCACTGTGGGGTGTTTTTTTTATGTTGTAATAATTCCTTTAAATTAGTCTTGTAAATAATCCGGGGTTTGCTTTTGACTTTGTAAGAAAGGTGAGGGCCTCTCCTAATTATTTCCCAATTTTTGTTCAAAATTGACATTATTTCCCTTGCATTACTACTATAGGGTGTTATTAAACTTAAATCCCATACTTCTTTTTGTTGTAATTCTCTGTCACTTATTATAACACTTTGTAAACCAATGGACAAAATGGGTTTATACAACCCCTGTTCTCTCTTGTATTTTACTTCTTCCAGTAGACACTCAAAACATTTTTATGTACCTTAGGGATACCAAACAAAACAGGTATCCTTGGGGAAGGCATAGATAAATATCTAAACAAGTCAGTAGTAATCCTGGTTTCTAACAACATTTCATATAAATGAGTCTTTATTTTACTATATGCTTGGTTTAACTCATTATGTGAAACCAACTGATATGTGGGACTTCGGACTATTTGGTCCATTTTATTGACATAGTCCTCCACATTCATAACAACAAGCCTCCCTCCCTTATCTGGGGCCATAATGCGGACTGGGGTTTCTTGAATTAGTTGTAATAAATACAGTTGTTCGCTGGTAACATTTACAGATGAAACATTCTTACTTTTATTCTGCTTATGATTACTACCCACCCCTAAAACATTATATAAATCCAACTCACAAATGAGTTCAAAACATTGTAAAGTTAGGTGTAAAGGGGGACAAAAAGTACTTGAAGGATGTAATGCACTAGACTGAACCATAATATTATCAACAAAAAGCATAGACAAATTGAGTTTACTCACAAATAATTTTAAATCAATTAAAGTTTTAACTAAGTCTGCTTTTCTTGTGGGAATGAAAGTGTACCCCTTGGCTAATAGTTCCACCAGTGGTTGATCTATAGTAACATCAGAAAAATTGTAAATTTTAAAATCTTTATCAGTATTCATAAAGATGTTCCTTAGTCCAAAATCTGTAGCATTAGTTGTCGGGGAAGCTGGTGCAAAAAGAAGTGGTATCATCTCCTGCATTTCCAATTCTTCCCTTTGTAGTTGTTGGAATGAGGTTTCTTGTTCTTTGATCTCAGATTGTATTGGTTGGCTTGATGCTGAAAATTTTGGGCATTAGCTGATGTATTATTCACAACTGTCTGTTGGGGTAACATAGGTCCCTCACCTGATGGAAGTGCACTACTATCATTTGAGACAGATAGACCATGTGTTAATTCATTTCTGTTTGTTGTGTTACACAAAAATACATTCATAGCAGCATTGCTGGATTTTGCTGCTTGTGAACTTGGGGGTGGGGGGTAAGCATTCCCCTCACCATATGCTTTATGTTGTCTAGCTAGTTTTTTTTTTACTTTAATTTCTCTAAATTTCATCATTTGTTGGTCTATACTGTCAAAAATTCTGTTGTAATCAAAAGCATATCTTGAAAAGTTTACATGACCCTTAATAGCAGCATCTAAGCTAGTAGCTTCTTGTTGTAGAAGGTTAATAGAAGTTATAGAGGTTTTGTATGGTATCCCTAAGGTACATAAAAATGTGAATAATCCACCTATGTGACCTTTGGTGGATGCTAGGGCAAGTATAACTTACCCTTGGGCAAAATGGGTAGACCAAAAGTTGAAGAAGTATGTAACTCAAGAGAAATATATATGTAAAGATTCTTGGTCGTTCTTGTCACAAATCAAGAATTTAGAATTCAATGCTGACTTCAATTTTCTAACAGTGGATGTGGTAGATTTATACCCTTCTATCCCCCATGTGGAAGGCATCGAACGAGTTAGTAGTTACCTGAGAGCTAAAGCAGTAGCCTCTGATGAGGTGGCTTTAATAGAGGAAATGCTTGACATAATCTTGTATAATAATTTCATTTTATGTAATGATAAGTTATATGTTCAAAAGACCGGTGTAGCTATGGGGTCACCCTGTGGGGTAAGTTATGCCAATTTGGTAATGGCCTCATGGGAACAAGAATTTTGGTAAACAAGAAGTGAAACAGTACATCCAGTTCTACACACGGTTTTTGGACAATATTTTTATCATTTTTGAAGGAAATAAGGAAGCAGCTAGTAAACTAGTAGATTATCTTAACAACACTACAGATTTCCTTTCCTTTACTTATGTATTTGAAATGACCAGGATTTCATACTTGGATGTGGATCTTAGTAAAGATATGGAAAGGAATGCATATGTAGCGAAAATTTATAGAAAGGCCACATATTCAAACTCTTTATTACATTTTAGCAGTTGCCATCCATGGCACCAAAAGAAATCAGTGGTGAAGGGCCAACTCGTGAGAGCTGCCTGTATGGTCACATTGGACCAGGATTTCATGGATGAATGTAATAATTTGAGGTCAATGTTTGTTAGGAGAGGTTACCCATTAGACTTTTTTGAGTGTCTACTGGAAGAAGTAAAATACAAGAGAGAACAGGGGTTGTATAAACCCATTTTGTCCATTGGTTTACAAAGTGTTATAATAAGTGACAGAGAATTACAACAAAAAGAAGTATGGAATTTAAGTTTAATAACACCCTATAGTAATAATGCAAGGGAAATAATGTCAATTTTGAACAAAAATTGGAAAATAATTAGGAGAGACCCTCACCTTTCTTACAAGGTCAAAAGCAAACCCCGGATTATTTACAAGAGGGGGACTAATTTAAAGGAATTATTACAACATAAAAAAAACACCCCACAGTGGAAGTGTGGCATGTACAAATGTGAAATGTGTAACTACTGTAAATACATGAGTACAGGACAAGACATTGAAGTTAAAAATATTAGTTTTAAAATCAAATTGAAGTACACTTGTCAGTCCAAGTTTGTGGTTTATGTAGCTCAGTGTCAGTGCTGTGCAGTGTTTTACATAGGTAAAATGGATAGAAGGTTAAAAGAATGAGTATACGAACATCTATATAAAATAAAGACCCTTAACAGAGAAAATGCACTGGCTAGACAGATTATTTCCTATCCACAACATTCATTTTTGTTCAAAGCAATTGATTCAGTTGTTGATGATAGTCGGGGGGGGCCCGCTTACACTTTTACTTGAGCAACTTGAGTTAAGTTGGCAAATACGCACTGGGGCAATGTTTTACCCGGGTTTGAATGAGACAATGGCAAGGATTCACGAAGCCTCCGTGTAAGAGTTATAACTCTTACACGGAGGCTGCAGTTAAACGGAGTGATGTCAGCATGCTTTGCATATTCATGAGAGCATGCTGAATCACACCTAAGGCTAACACGGTCCATGTAAGACAGTAGGGGGCGTGTCTGTAGGCCGAGCCCTGCAAGCGAACACGCCCCCAGAAGAGTAAAAGTGCCCAAAGTAAACACCCACGACAGAGTCCATGGAAATGTGAATAAACACAACACAACACATGCCCCCACAGACTACGAACATAAAATGTACAAATGAACATCTTATAATTTTTTTTTAAATTGTAAAGATGTTTGCCCGTGAGTGCTGTTTGCTGGCGTGCCCGTAGCGCAGCCACAGTTAGCAGTCAGTGGAAAAGCATATAAGAACTAAATATGCAAAGTAAACCAAGAAGCAATAGTGTAGCAGTACAGACGTCGGCTGAAGAGCAGGCATCCATGGTTCGAGCCCCCACAACATAAATTTTTTTTTTTAGTAAAATAAGCACGAAACATGTCCCTGACAAATATGTACACATATAAAATCACAATTTATGTAAAATGTAATGAAATAGTCCATTTATTTTGAAGAAATGTGAGGTAACAAAACAATAGAAAATGCCAGATGTGCCTATAGCTGAGCTACAGTTTAACAAGGTGAGTGCATCTGCCCGTAGCTGAGCAGTGGTTTAACAGGTGCAAAATGAGTGCCCGTAGGTGAGCAGTGGTTTCACATGCTGAAACTGTGTGACCCTAGCTGAGCTGAGCGTAATATGCGTGCTGACAGCCAAATGAGGCGTGAACCAGCGCACCCCGTTTGCACGGAGCTGCGCACCGCGCTAACAAGCTAACCGACGGGCAACGTTGTGCAAGCTGTAACAAAACTGTCTTTACACAGACACACCCCCTAGCCTGTCTAGACAAGAAGCAGTGGCCAGGTTCGAACCCAGGATACCATGCACCATAGTCAAGGTACTGAACCACTAAGCCACGACAGCTGTACTCAGAAATGCAGTAATAGCAAATATATAGGAATGAATATAAAGTGGAGCATGACAAGCAGGTTTTGTGAAGTGGATACAATTCCAAAACGGCCAATCACAGATAAGTGCAGGAAAAATGGCATATATAAGCCCCATAGGCGGGAATACACAGCATAAATGATTGTAGAACTGACTTGCAGCCAGAATGTCAGGTGTAGGTGAGGGTAGTTGCTTTCGAGCACAGAGGTGGGGCATTAAGGAGTCCAGATACATGGTCTGGCTTCTAGTCCACAATCATGAGGCCCAACTTTTGCAGGGCCAGGTCCTGTGAGGAGCATATAGGGCTGAGGCGTGGGACCGGTTGGCTCATGATCTCACCAGTGCCACAGGGATTCCAAGGACTGGTGAGCAGGTCCGTCACCACCATGCGGACCTGAAGAGATGCAAGCAGGACCAATTGAACCTTTGGATACAGGAGGCCTGGCAAATGCCCAACGCCCCACTACTGAGTAAGTTACATTTAATTATGTATGTAAGAAATTAAATTAGCTGATATTATGGAGATGTGTATTCCAATATTACTTAATTTATATTACAGCTGCAGGTGTCCGTTCTGCGAACTGCAGAGCCTATGGCGATAGGCTGGTGCGGTTGCGCCACCAGGCAGGTCAGTAATCCACTCCCAGTAACTGTAAAGAAATATCAAAGTATGACAGTTAGCAAAAGAGTGCAGTCTAGTCACTAAGTAATAAAATGTACAAGTAACAGTGTAAAAGTGTTTGCAAGTATTGCTTGATTACAAAAGTGTGTTGCAGTCTGTAATCCAAACAGAATAATGAAAATGTCTGAAATAAAGTCTGAAATAAAGATGCCCCACCTGTAATATAATAGTGCACAACCTGCAGCAGGCTGAAAAGTACAGCTACAGAAGATGAGCAAATCACATGTGTGAAATATATCCCTGTTGAAATACTGAAACATGACAGAAGTGAGACTGCTGGAAAGGATTGTAATAACTACAGGTAAAACATGTCAATAAAGCCTAGAAGTAAGTACCATCCTGAATAGTAAAATGAAAACAAGTGAGAGGGTGTGAGAAAGAGTTATGAATCCACCAATAAAGTAGTAATAACCCCTGAATAAAGTATACTGCAGTCAGTACAGAATGAAATGAATGTGACAAGTAGAACCAAACCGCGAAATGTGTCCAAAGTGTTGCTGCAGCTGGAATGTGTATCCCAAAATCTGGATATGTTGCTCTCAGTCTGCAATATGCAGATAGTATGATTGTCTGAAATATCAAACATCCACAGTTGTCTATAGCTATATAAAGCAAATGTAGCAGGATGATGTAGCTGAACAAAGCCAGATATGAACGTGTATGAATAACAATAAAATGTATATTGATGTAGCAGTAACAGTCCTATCACCAAAGTGAAGTAGTTATCATATAGGAAACTGTAGTTAGAACAGTAGTGTGTATATATCTGTAGCTATTAGAAATGTACAGCATATATATTGGTATTCGAAGGTGTTAATAATATTTTCTTCACCCCACCCTATAACCACATATAATCCATTCCACGTGAAATTGGTATGTGCAATCACAATTAACACCCCTGGACATTTGTCCTGATGGGTCATAAATATTTGCATGTCCGTTGATGCATCTGCCCTGTTCATACATCCAAACCTGATGGCCTGTTACTATCAATCAACCCTGCATGTTGTTGGACTGTGTATTGCTGTTCAAATTATGCATGTGTTATGCTCGCTGTTCAATGGTGTGAATATCTGGGTGTTTGGTTAATGGGAATACTAATGCATGCTGTTACAACTAATTGCGAATGGTATTGTATGTTACTAACCCAAACTGTCATGACATAATGCAAAACATAGAACGACAGGGAAGGCGGGTTCCAGTGGACCCACCTCTCCCACCTCAGCTGGCGAGTGCACCTGGCACTAGTGCCCAGTCTGGACCCTCGGTGGCCCTGTGCCACCTGTGGGTGGAAGCGCTGCAGGGGATGGGGCCCATCCCCCCTCTGCAAGCGTGGCCGGAGGAAAACCACCACTCACCCTCCATAGCGTCCGGACTGTGGTGCGTAGGGAGATCCAGGACTCTGTTCTTGGGCACCTACGCCAGCTTGAGGCACAGGTGGCACAACTTACGGGCATGCCTGTTGCCCGGCCTACACAGCCCCCAGCACAGCCCGTCCTGGGCAGTGAAGGAACAGTGGCAAGTGCCCATGGGTGGGGATATCAGTTCTACTGTTGCCATCTGTGGGCTCATGGGCTCTAGATATCCAAACCTCCGTCCCCGTCAATTGTGTAACCCCCCCACACATGTCATACACCGCCCCTGTATGCGTCTTGTTTGTCTTGTCTGTTGACCTACCCAACCTACCTCCCCAGCTATACCGACTTCCTTCACCTGACATACCACTCTCACCTGGAAAAAAAAAAAAAAGGCACTCTGTACCCACAAAAAAATTACGCCCCATACATAGCTGCCCATTCCGCACATATGTCTGCCAGACATGGAAACTATCAATTACAACTGGCTATACAACAAGTATTATTGTTGTCCTTACACCTCTCTCAGGGGTGGAAGGTATCAAATGTCACACCAAATTACAAACATATGCACAGCTGTTGCTGATGAAGAAATGGGCAGCTATGGGCCTTACCTACATCCCTCCTGCAAAACCCAAGCTTGTTTCCCTACTGTCTTACCCTCTTTGTGACCCCTTTTTCACCACTTTCCTGTCTCCCCATTTTCATTTCTGTCAAAGAAAATAGTGCGGGTGTGCGCAAGAGTAAGCACGTTTAAGCGGTTGTAAGCGGGTGTGCGCGGAGCTAAACGCCAGTGCGCATGCGTGAGCTCCGCGCAAACCAGCGCTAACCCAGTTACAACTGCTTAAAAGTGCCTTAGTCACTCTGATTGACAGGTCCTGTAGTCAGTTCAAAAGCAAAATAAAATCCCACTGTCAGTCCCGAACCCAGGACCTTGGAAACAGTAGTCTGCATGACTTACCACTAAGCCATGACTGTTATACAAGAACATTGTGCTAAAATAAATATATCATGTAATAGTAGGAATGAATGTAAAGGGAATATAGGATGTGTAGTACACAAAGCATGTCATTTAGAATTACTGTCAAAACTAGTGGATTTCCATAACAGTAGTGTGTGAACAGAAACAGCCATGCTAGTTGGTAGCTAGTAGGTAATAATGTCACTGTAGCACCTTGCAAGCCACACACATACTCACAGCAGGATAATCACTGCCCATACCCCACAACCTGTTACAGGAACACATCCAGACCAAGTAATAAAATATGTGGAGCAAAGGGCCAAAACCAGGGACACATTACAAATAACGTTACAACAAACTCAGACAGTTCAGAGAGTAACAGGTTCTGCATTTTGTGGGATGTTTGGAAGGGTATGAAGTCTGAAACTTGAATGTTTGTCACTATATTCTGACTTGAGCCCAGAGTGATTTGCCAGAAAAAGCTGTGCATGAGATATTGACCAAAATATGAGGCAGAAATGTGGACAACCTGCAAATATTTGTACACATGAGAGGTCTGACACCACCATATTTGAATAGTTAAGAGCCTAGACATAGCAACAGTGAATGAGTTACAGGGATGCCCCACAGACTCCATGTGAAATGTACAAACAGTAGGCAGAAAGGTGTTACAACACATGCAATGGTAACTATGGAGTCCTGAAAGTATGCACCACTTGCATGGCAGAAAAAGTGTAGTAATACATATGCTCATGCTATCCGACAGTCACAACTGCAGCATACCAGACAATTTAATGGGTGTACCCCACTGATATGTACCATTCCATGAGGCAGATAACAGATGCACCTGAGAGTCTCTGGGGCCTGCTCAGCAGCATACTCAAATACCCTAATAGATGTCAAGGCCCACACCATGGCCAGACCACACTGCATGCTGTAACACCCTAGCAGATATAGCAAGCATTCCAAGGTGTGAATGTACATGGAAAATAGGAAAGCCACAGCAGCACACTACAGTCAGGACACCTAGCAGGCATACAAGTAGTGACTGTAAAGGGCAAATATGGAAGCCATAGCAACAAAGTGCAAGCAAAGTGCAAGGAAAGGAAAGCACACACACACACACATTAACAGTAGTAGTAGTCGTAGGTGTCAGTGTACATACACAGTTAGTACAGAAAACTGGAGAAATGAAGGGAGGAATGTTAATCTACAACACAGCTGGAAATATGAGAGAGATACCAACCTTTACACTCACAGAACATTGTCCACAACATACCAGCATGGTCCCTGCCCTTAAAATCTGAAAGGGCTACGCCTATCTCACATACCTTTTTATAGCACTGTTCTGAAATCACAGTTAGAACTGCAATCAGTACACAACTGGCTGCATGCAATTAGCAAATGCTGGCTAACAATTGGTGCAGAGGCCATCACATGGACATATGCAGATACCTACAAAAGTATGCTGTACTCCCAGTCCACACATGCAATACTTTCATTGCACCCTGAGGAGGAAGTGAGAGACAGACAGAGAGAGAGAGAGAGACAGACAGAGACAGAGACAGAGAAAAACGAAATTAAACAGACACAAACAAAACTGTTCAGCAACAGCCACATGAAAGCTGACAACTGGCAAGTGGAGCAGCAGGACACAAAACCAGACGGCAACACAAGCAGCTGTGACAAACACAGGTAATGTAAAGTAATACTATAAAGGTCTACATACTGTGAACCCTCCATATGCGTCATTGGTCTGTATCCATATGTATATGAAGATGTGCAAAGGGCAGGGGACATACAGCAACTATCAGTGAAGGCTGTACATACATTTGTATGTGAGAGCATCTATGTGCACATATCAGTGTAGGTTGACTGTAGGTTGTAGTGCAATGTACAAAGTAGGTTTCACAGTTATGTATGTTTAGCAGTATGTTAGTGTGTGTATACAGTATGGTAGACAAACATGATATACCTGTTTATCATATGGATACGTATGTATGTCAAAATATGTATGTATGTATGTATGTGTATATATATATATATATATATATATATATATATATATATATATATATATAATATGCATATATGTATACATACATAGAGAGAGATGTAGGAATACATAGACAGATGTAGATAGATAGAATATGTACAAACATATATATGTAATACACATATACATATATAGATATATGTAGATACATATATATAGACATACTGATCTGACTATCTACAGGTATGACTGTATATGATGACCTCAACACCCCCTGTCCCACCCCTCTGTCACTCTCACCCCTCTGTGCCCCCTCTCCATATCTATAGCAATGCACTACAACCTACAGTCAACCTACACTGACTCCACAATTATTTGTTCAGCAACCTCATCTTCTGACCTAATCACACTAACCCAAACTATCTTCAACACAGTAGAAACATGGTTTACTAGACGATACCTCCTCCTTAATGCTAAAAAAACCAAACTTCTTCTCTTCACCCCCACCACTCGTACCTCCCCACTACATTTTACCATCCTGTCTAACAATAATACTGTCATCTCTCCAGACTCTACAACTAAACTGCTTGGAATAACCATTGATAACAATCTCTTTTGATCAACACATTAACAACACTATCAAATCTGTAAACAGAAAAATGGGATCCTTATACGGATCAAACCATTTCTCACCCCATCAGCAAGAGCCACTATTGCCCACTCTCATCTTATATCCACTCTCTTTTATGCCTCTCCTATCTTTACTAACCTCAAGAAATCTAACTTAAACAAACTAGCAACTTGCTACAATAACATTGCTTCGCCACTGGCAACCCCTTTAGAACCCATCACTGCCTTAATTTGAAACTTCTAGGCTGGCTAGAACTACAAAACTATCTTACACTGACACAACTCTCTATTGCACACAAAATTTTGTACCAACCTAATAACACTCCAATTCTTTCACAGCTTTTACCCTTATAACAATCTTACCTCCCTTCCAGCCTCTTCTAAACTCTTGACCAAACCCATAAAAGCTCACAACTTAGCTGGTGACTCACTATTCACTAATACCACAGGCCAAGTATGGAATTCTCTACCTAGGGATATAACACTAATCACGTCCCTACCCTCTTCAAACAACATATCAAACTGTACTTCCAAAATCACTGGGTTTGCTCATGAAATACTCCTGACTAACTCTTCTACCCCCTCTCCTGACCTTCAACCTCTCCTGGTGCTTTATATCTAGCATATACCTTTCCTCTCACTTCAATTTCACTCTTTGTTCTGACCGATTTTTCTTACCTTTCCTTATCCTCTTGTTAGTCTTTTTTCTCTCATCTCTTGACTACTATCTCATTCCTATCCTCTCACATTACTTAATTCCTCCTCCTTCTCTTTCCACTCTATTTTTTTATTGTAGTAGGAGCCTTATGGCATAGCCTGTATGGAATTTATTAAGTAGCCCTTGAAACTGTCCTATCTCTAGTCAGGACTTTTAATGATAATGTACCTTCTTTTTGTGAATTTGATTCACCTAGTTTATTATTAGCAATTTGTACTCATTCTTGTTTTTTACGATTGTTGTCTTACTTGTATTCTTTGTGTTTATTAAAAGTATGTCTCACTGTTATGTTCTATGTGGAGCTTTTCTCCCCGGGCCTCTACTGAAAATGGAGATATATCCAGCTAGACTAGCCCGGTTAACAAATGTAAAATAAATAAAATAAATAAAAATAAATATGTACATCAATATATATATGTGTATATGTATACAGACATATATATATCTATATACATATATACATATATATATATATATATATATATATAGAGAGAGAGAGAGAGATGTATATATATTCTGAGTGAGGCACATGTGTACAGATGTATTGCAACAGGTGCCTGGTGACAAAGGCATGGAGTGAACACCAGTGTCAAAACTGGAGTACCATACCCCATTTCAAATCACCTACACTAGTAACCACCAGATATGTGATTGGCTGCCCACCACTGCATGTGTCAGGGGTGAACAGGGTCATAAATGTGTACAATAGTCCCCCCAATGATATTCACAGTGGCACACTATTCCTGGAATACCTGCACATGGTATGTGTCAGCAGACATGGTGTGTGAGCTATGGACATGTAGGTCAGTGTACCCCTCCACACCACATAATGGATGCCATGGTATGTACCTCACATGACAGCTACAGATATGGAGAAGGACACAGTGACATGTACAACACTGTGACAATGCACTCAAACACATTACCAATGCACAGTAACTGACAACACCACAGAGTACACACATACTACCCACATAGAGGTTACCACTCCTGGATTTACATACGTAAGTCACACAGATGTCCAACAACCATAGTAACACCTCACACCATCCACAACCTAAATGACTGCTGTGTGTCGTCCATGCCACTGCAATAGAGAGCACATGTGGAGGTATAGGTTCCTACCCACAGATAAGACATACCCTGCAATAAACCACACAGTGTTAAGAAGCAAGACTCCCCATGAATACATGTCACACATACCCCTGCTGAATGTTAGTCAGATAGGTAATATGCCATATGAGTCACCCTGTGTAACTGTGTGACAGCAGCAGGTACCATCACACCACATGTGTCACAATGGTCAGGGTAGCAGAACAGTATGCTGCTGTAGTCCCAGGGGCAATAGCATATTGTATAGTATTGTATCGTAATGTATTGTATTGTGTTGTATTGTATTGGTATGTTGAGGTGCCTCCTTTGTGGAGTGGAACCACTGCTGCTGTGCGCCAGTGTACAGGTACATATCCTGTAGTCAGGCTAGTGTTACATAGCACTTCTATATGTGTGTTTAGCTCCTGTCAGAGTTCATGTAGCATGCAACCGGGGATACCATCAGGTCCCAGTCATGTTGTGTATTCTGCTTTCCTGAGGGCGGCTCTCACCTGGACATCTGTGATGACAGGGAGGTTACAGTCAGCTGGGATAACTATGTCTTATTTTGGGGGAGAGGGAGGGGTGACACCTGCACTGAACCTGTCTGCCACAATGTTGTCAATATCTGTGGTTTCAGTGAAGTATTTGTTGTTGTGTACTAACTATGAGCATAGAGGAGCGATTCTGACCAGGTTGCTAACATAACTGAAGAAGGCCTTCTGGTTATCTGTAGTGTCCCTCTTGATTTCCCTCTCAAAGTTGCCCATGGATGTTTGTATGAGGGAAAATAGATCCTTACTAGTGCTGCTCAGACATGCCTTCCCTTTATGGAATTATGCTCTGTCTTGCAGTAGCTGCCATCTTTTGTAATACAATCTGTCTATGGCTGGGGTCCACCAGACAGGATGCTGTCCCTTTGTGGAGAGTGTCTTGGTCATATATGGGATTGCATGATCCATGCATTCTCGGAGATGTCCGTAGAAAGCATTTCTGTAGGGGTCAGCATTGTGGGTTGTGTCTTCCACTGGCCCAGTGGGCTGAAAGAATACCATGTCACTGTTACAAAGTGTAAAGTTTGCATCTGCAATGTTATTCACTATAGTCATTTGTGCTGGGGGTGGAGGTGGGATATGTATATCCAGGGCAATTAGTTTGTGGTCAGCTCACAGTAGTTGATGATGTAGGCCATATAGTACCTATATAAAAACCCCCAGAGTGAGGAGGTGCTCTGGACCTAAATCAGTGTTCTGACTGCTGGGGTTTGGTAGTATGTCGTATGGAGTGTGCCAGGTACTGTTGCACAGTTGCTGGCTTAGCACTGATACCTGGCCATTTACATGTGTATCCACCAATAGATAGACAGATGCTATATATGTGAGATATGTTGTATCATAACAGTTGAGTAGCATGTGTAGTATGTGTGCCAAATTCTGCTGACATATATTGCTGATATCAGGTTATTTTCTTTTTCAGGAACATGGCTCACCCGCGAAATCCAGCTTACTCCACAGCTGAGGATGAGGAGATACACCAGAACCTGGTGCGGTATTATGCAATACTCTTTTCCCGCACCAGCCAGAATCAGCAGGAGAGGGCTGCACTGTGGCAAGACCTGGTCCGTCGGGTAAATGACATAGGCACGCATAATAGGACATATGAGCAGGTACGACATCACTGCAGTGATTTAATCAGAAATGTCCGTCAGCGTGCGTCGGATATCCACAGGCAACAGGTCGCCACAGGTGGTGGGGTGGCTACACATCCCCCACTCACCAGACTGGAGGGACTACTCATGAGTGTAGTGGCTCCAGTCCACTAGCAACAACAACAGCAGCAGACATGCTTTATGATGGAGGCTGGAGCCACACAGCAGCAAGACTATTAGCGTGCAGGTAATATGCCATATGTATAGTTGACTGTTGTGTACACTGGTAGTTAATGCATGTGTGAGGTGTGTCCTTGGTTTGTAGCTGTCATCATAGTATTTAATGTGCAAGTGTGATATCCTCAATATCAGCGGCTGACCTGTGAAAGGCGACTGTTGTACTACTGACCTGTATCATACTCAGTAACAATGGCACAGTTGTGCCCACTGACATTAGTTTCCTCACTTCTGCAGGTCCCTCCGGTGTAACAGCAATGCAGCCTATCCATGCTGGTGAGTGTGTATTAACAATACCTTTAATAGTCTTGATAGTAATAGTAATATTAGGCTCACTTAGCAGTGCTCTGTGTATGCATGCAGGTGTGTCTGTGTCTGTGTCTGTGTGTTGATATCACGCATACTGAGTAGTGTACAACTGTGTGTAACTGTGTGCATGTGTACATGTGCATGTGTGCATGTGTGCACGTGTGCACCTGTTCATGTGTGCATGTGTGCATGTGTGCATGTGTGCACCTGTGCACCTGTGCATGTGTGTGCATGTGTGCATGTGTGCATGTGTGCACCTGTGCACCTGTGCATGTGTGCATGTGTGCATGTGTGCATGTGTGCATGTGCATGTCTGGACCTGTGCATGTGTGGATGTGTGCATCACTGGTAATATTGTGTAGACATTGTAAACTGTGTTTCCGGTTTCCCTCCCACAGGTTCTGGTGCTGCTCTGGTGTCATGCAGCAGGGAACCTGAATCAGGTGCCATGGGTACTGATAATGATGACATCTGTGTAATTGCACAGGAAGGTATGCCAGGGTCCATCATTGGTCAGCCGATTGACAGTACACAGCTGTCAACCCCATCAATGCACACAGTTATCCTGCCAATACACCCTTTGTCACCAATGTCCCTAGGTGATGGACAGCATACAGTGGGCATTGACCAGGGTAATGTGGTATCTGTGGCACATGCCTCCCCACACAGCAGCCATGGGCATGGCCCTGAGATGGTACCACACAGACAGATGTCCAGGGGTTCTCGTGGGAGCATCCGTGGGTGTACTGCCCCTGTCAGATGTGCCCACAGAGGTCTTACAACCTCAGCTATGTTTCGGGCTGTCATGCAGGCACAGTCACGTATGGAACAGTACACCAGACAGGGTCTGAGGGAGCTGACAGCATGTCGCACAGCCATGACTGACAGTATGCGTGACATTGCGGCTGCATCCGTAATTTCACCGATGTCATAGACAGACGTTGTGGGGACATATTAGACCGGTTCCACAACTGCATGTCCATGAGCCAGGGCGATGGTGGATGGTTGAGGAGTCGGCGGCGTGATGCCAGCAACAGCAGCAGCTGGCAGTCGTCATGATGACAACAGGGCCGCGGCCACCCCCATAGTGCCAGCAGCAGCCCCAGCAATGCTGGGTCTGTGCTGTCATCAGACCGCCCCAGGATACCACGTGCACGTGGCTCTGGTCAGGCCCGACAGGGATCTGTGTCCAGTCAATGAACACCTGCTTCTGATGACAGTACCCAGTCTGGGTTGGTACCAGATACGGTCCATAGCACCCCTGCAAGGCACAAGTACTGTGTTCGTGGCCAGAGACACTGATCTGTATGACCTGGCAGGTACAGTCTGTGGCTGTCCACAAACACCAGTGTATGGCAGCCATGAGGTGGAACTGTGTGCATCCATACACACATGCGAATTGACAACACCTAGGGCTACCGCATACACGCACACACTGCATCAACATTGCCCCACCTTGTACTGCTGTCCCTCACCAACACACATACACATACATGTCAATCAGTGGTATCAGTGGCTGACTCAGGCATACCAAGTTCACACCCTGTGCATATGATGAAACTGTGCCACCTCTTGCAATCTGTAACATCAGTGCAGGTACAGGTTAAAATGTTGCTGATACACAGGGTGACTACATAGACGTGTAGTAATAGTATCATGTTGTTAACAGTACTGTGTGCTGAAATAATTGTGGGTATATCACAGCATGCCTGATGCAGTAAGGGTATGATTGTCATGTACTGTTGTCTACACCCATGGTAAGTACCATAGTGTATCATCTGCACATGTTGGCATACTGGTGGTAAGGATGTCAACAGAAGGCTACATACATAGATAGCACAGGGGATAAGGTAATGAAAGTATTAATACGCAATGATGGACATGTAAACTGCAAGTGGCATGTTGCCCACACTGGACTCTGCAATGCGGATGTTTGAGGATGTTGATATGTGTGCAGTACTACACGACTGGTACAGGACACACAGGAGCACCCTAGCACTGCAAGCTCACATCTCATACCATGCTAGACAGCCCCAACACACAAAACTAACTGTCACAGGAGGGAGAGTCCCTATACATGTCAGGGATACTGTGGTGGCAGGCCAGGCAGCATACATCCTACTAAGTATGGAACCACTGAGTGAAGGCTCAGTGTCTGTTATTTGACATGTGTATTACTGCAGGTATGAGCACATGGGTTTCCATCCAGTTATTGTACATCCTGACAGTACATGGTCTGTACACATGTGTGCGCTGAGACTGGACCCTAGCCATCTGACCTGTGTATTTCCATGTACATGTGCATAGTGCCTGCATATTTGCAGTGTTACCTACTGGAAGTGGTACAGCTTGTTGGACTACATGCAGCCCTGCTTACTGTAGCTTTGTTTGCATGCATGCTTGCTTGCAATTACCCTGTAATACTGATGCCACCTGCAATGCATAGTTGCAGAGCTTCTGTGGACTCCTAGTGACATCTGCATAGCTTACTATATGTATGTCCATGTCTCACTTGACAGAATGTCTCTGTTTGTCCTGTTCACATGTACGTTGCCTGTGACACATTTCATATGACTTACCTGGCATTTGTCCACGTGAGCAGTCATATATGCTACTGCTAACTAATCACAGGCACTACACCCTCACATATTCATCTTCTGTTGAACCACCTGCTTCACTAGGGACGGCTTGCACCTGTCACCCCTGGGCTTTCGGATATTGGCAAAGGCTCTTGCTACCCCCATAGTGCCTTTGTTAGGCAAGGCTCAAATGACAAACACACCTTCATAGGTATCACAAGGGATAAGAAACTAAGAGTAATGCTACCCAACGCCAGAGGTCTAAACCTCAAGATGCATGCACTCGAAACTCTCCTTAGCATGGAGAACATCGATATCTGTGCAGTAACAGATGCCTGGTTCAGGGCTACTGAGAGCACCCCAGCACTACCAGGTTATACCTCATACCATGCTTTTCAGCCCCAAAACTTTTAACGAACCACAAAAGGAGGGGGAGTATTGATATTCATCAAAGATACCCACACCTCCAGGTTGGTGGCAAAGCACCAAGCATCAGAGACTATCCATGTGCAACTAACAGTGGGTGAAACTGCCTTCCAGGTTATAGCCTGCTACAGACCACCCTCCCAAACCCAAGAACTGCACTCGGCCTTCCTGAGAACAGTGGAAAATATGAAGGTCTCTCCAAACACCATTATATTGGGTGACATCAACTACCCAAACATAGACTGGGAGCATGACTCTAGCTCCAACACCCTAGGCCAAAGATTCCTAGAATTTATGAGCTCAAATGCTATGGAACAACTTGTTACCACTCCCACAAGAAGGGGAAACATACTGGACCTGATCATCACCAACATGGGGACTCTATGCTCCAGACCAGAAGTGTATCCATCACTGGTAAGATCAGACCATAAACTAATCTCACTGGATATTCACATCCCGACCCCACCCCCTGCCCAGAACACCACAGTGAACAACTTCTCTAAAGCAAATTCACACTCCTCAAAACTGAGGTGGAAACCTTCAAAGCCCCCGGGCCTGTGGAAACTACAGACCAGACTGCAGATTCCTCTATAAATGCATTCTATGGACACCTTCAGGAATGCATGGATCATGTGATCCCGAATAAGACCAAGACCCAATCCTCCAAAGGCAGACGTCCTGTCTGGTGGACCCCAGCCATAAACAAACTACACAATAGAAGGAGGAAGCTACTAAATGATACAGCAAAATCCCAAAAAGGGAAGGCATCACTGATCAGTATTAGCAAATAACTACAGGCACTCATAAGATTGTCTGAGGCCAGCTTCGAGAGAAATTGCACAGGACACTAAGGATAATCACAAGGCTTTCTTTAGTTATGTTAGGAACCTGGGTGGTAATTCCCAGATATGCTCATAGGTAGTCCAAAATGTCAGTAGAAACACCAAACCCACAGACATTGCCAACATTCTAGCTGACAGGTTCAGCGCAAACTTCTCCCCCCCCTCCACACCGAAAGGGCAAATATGTATCCCAGCAGAGTGCTTCCCCCCTGACATCTCAGATGCTCAGGTAAGAGCCGCCCTCTCCAAAGCAATACACACTGCATCAATGGGACCAGACATTGTCCCGGGCTGTGTCCTAGATGAACTCCAAGAAGAGCTACAACCAAACATAAAACTACTGTTCAATTCCAGCCTTACTACAGGATATGTGGCCAAAGAGTGGCGTACAGCAACAGTGGTCCCTCTACAGAAAGGTGGTGCCTCAACGGATCCTGGACACTATCGCCCCATAAGCCACACTAGCTCGGTCTGCAGAGCTATGAAAAGGATCATCATGGACCGCATAAATGAAGATATTGGGGACCTACAGACACTGGATCATACCCAGTTTGGCTTTGTTAAGGGCAGATCCTGCCTCTCAAACCTGGTTGATTTCTTTGAAACAGTCACCAAGGCCATTGACGAGGGGAAGGTGGGCCACACAGCCAACCTGGACCTCGCAGAAGCCTTCGATACAATACCCCACTCGGGCATTCTAGAGAAGCTCACCAGCTTAAATATAAGCCCCTATGTCACTAGATGGATTGCACACTGGCTCAAGGACAGAACCCACATGGTTAGAATTGCTGGAGCCATGCCAGACTCCAAACCAGTTACAAGTGGTGTCCCACAAGGCTCAGTCCTGGGACCTCTCTTGTTTGGTATATATTTATCGTAGGTACAGGCCAACACGGAAGGACTGTGGCTGATCAAATATGCAGATGACTGCAAACTGGCCGCCATAATCGACTCTCCAGCCGACACAAGCATCCTCCAAAAGGGCCTCATAGAAACAGACAACTTGTGCCAGAGCCATGGCCTCAAGCTGAATGCAAAAAAGTGTATAGTCATCCCCTTTGGCAAAAACAAAGTGCCCACACAGTACCACATTGGTGGTAATCCATTAAGTACAGAAGAAGTAATTAGGGACCTGGGGACCCAAGTTGATAGCAATCTCTCATTTGACAACCACGTGGCCAAAGTGGTTAGAAAGACATTTTATATAGCCCACCCCATCATGAAGGGATTCACATCTAGATCAGGGGAGGACATCGTGCCTCTTTACTCATCCCTCATCAGGCCCATAATTGAGTACAATGCCCCTGTTGGGATGTACCTTACCAGACACCTGCAGCAACTGGAAAGACCCCAAAAGTACCTCACCAAGAGGATCAAAGGGCTCAAACAGATGCCATATGCTGACCGGTTAAAGAAACCCCAGCTCTACTCAGTGGCATACTGCCTGTTCAGAGGCGATCTGTGCCTGATGTATAAAGTCATGTCAAACCTGAAATTAATGGGCATGCTGCACCTGAGAATATCCAAATCCCATCGGGCTACATGCTTGAGAGACTTGAACCTCAGCACTGAAATAAATAGGACATGCTGGAGGGACAGATTCATAACCCAGAGGCTCACTTCACTCTGGAATAAAATCCCAGTCCAGGTTAGGCAGAGTCCCTCATTGACTCTCTTCAAGAGGAATCTTGATGAGTGGATGGGACATTGTAGGTTTATCCCGGGTATCACTTCTGTGTCACTGTTAGACAGAGGCACAGTATACTAACCTCGGAAAAGGGCATGGCAAGATATATTTACAATGGATGGCGACAGCCAAACACATTCTGGCTAGGTTCATAAATGCCCTAGGCAGATAGCCTAGTATGAACCTATGAACCTATGTACCTTGTTCCCCATTGGCCCTATGTGCTGTTAATCACCATGGCAATCACAATACTATGGTAGCATGTGCAAAGGTCAGTTGTCAGTCACCTCTATGGTACAGTTGTGGAATATGTGGGTCATGTGGCAATGTCACAGCTGCCACATGTACACAGTCAACCCTCTCCCCTACACATGGACGTACAACACATGTAAGAGATGGAACCACATAGCCAAACTGGGGACTAAGCACTCTAAACCCAGTACTGGCATAACCTGTCAGGTGGTATGAAATACTACAGTGACTACAATACCAGTCTGATGTAGACTTACACTGACAGCAATACAAGCACGTGAACACACTGGGCCATTCGTGGAGCCTAAGAATAGCATCCTGCCTGAGCGGCAGACACCTCTGCAGCTGGCACACAGGCATACGTTATGCCTGAACACATCACGCATAACACATAGCACACAAATCCTGTGTGCCAAACAGTCACAGCCTGTACGGCTAGACAACACACCTGCCACAGTTGTGTTAGGTACCTTTATTGTCCGGTACAGTGAGGTCACGCTCACCAGGCTGGACAAGGTGAAGGTCACAGTGATATGCCCGTGGGACACTATGGTCCACCACATAACACAAGCATACAGGTCAGTCAGAGGCATGGACACATATGACTCAGTCATTGTCCATGCCACATACCTTCTGCTGTACTTATAGGGTGCTGACATCATCAGTGTTTAGAAAGGGGAATGTGCATCCTGTAGTGTGTTCTCCTAGTTGCCAAAAGGGACATTATACTCACACAGAATTGCACACACACTAACCCCTTCATCCAAACACACACACTTGCAGGATTCAAACCCCTACCTAACTATATTATGACACTCAAGACAGATGCATTAACAGAGCGTGCTATTTGCATTACTGGGAGGTTTTCCTTCTCCTGCTGTACTTATAGGGTGCTGACATCATCAGTGTTTAGAAAGGGGAATGTGCATCCTGTAGTGTGTTCTCCTAATTGCCAAAAGGGACATTTCCTTCACACACACTAACCCCCCTCACCCAAACACACACACTTGCCATTTGTAGGATTCAAACCCCTACCTAACTATGTTATGACACTCAAGACGGACGCATTAGCGGAGTGCGCTATTCGCATTACTGAGAGGCTTTTCTTCTCCTGCTGTACTTATAGGGTGCTGACATCATCAGTGTTTAGAAAGGGGAATGTGCATCCTGCAGTGTGTTCTCCTAGTTGCCAAAAGGGACATTGCTTTCATACAGACTTACACACACACACTGACCCCCTCCACACATACTGAGCATTTGCAGGATTCAAACCCCTACCTAACTATATTTTGATACTCGAGACGGACACATTAGCGGAGCAAGTTATTCGCATTACTGGGAGGTTTCCCATCTCCTGCTGTACTTATAGGGTGCTGACATCATCAGTGTTTAGAAAGGGGAATGTGCATCCTGTAGTGTGTTTTCCTAGTTGCCAAAAGGGACATTTCCCTCACACAGACTTGGACACACACCAACAGCATTTGTAGGATTCAAACCCCTACCTAACTCTGTTATGACACTTGAGACAGACGCATTAGCGGAGTGAGCTATTCACATTACTGGGAAGCTTTCCTTCTCCTGCTGTACTTATAGGGTGCTGACATCATCAGTGTTTAGAAAGGGGAATGTGCATCCTGTGGGGAGGCAGATGCCAAGCACACTCTGGCTAAGCTGTCATTCCCTAGGGCAAACAGCCTAGTGTTGACCTCTACACCCATATGTTTAATTGTCAAATGCACATTATTTGTTGCTGATAGACTGTTTGCAGGTCTTTATTGCCATAGCATTCCCTGTTTGTATGAACAACTTGTGTATTTGTGGAAGATGTTTGCATATGGGAGGGATCCACTATATCACGTATGTCTTTGTAGTCATTTAACTGTGTGCACTGGGCAGATTGCTGTAATGTGGTTGGTTCCTGGACTAACACGTACAAATACCAGATATGTGTGGCCAACTGCTAAACTGAGATTTGGCCTAAGTGTGTGAGCATGCCCAGTTCAGCCTTCCCATGGCATGTTGTCTGACATATGTCTCATTTATCAAAGTGTGTGAGCATGCCCAGTGTGAGCTTTCCATATCTTGAACTCTGCAGCCCACCACATTTGTGGATGAGTGTGAACTTCAACAAATATCTCCCGTTTATGGTTGTGTGTTGTGTGTCATGTTGTGTAGTTACTGCCCGACTGCTCTGTGTGTGAACACAACAGGGATTATACTGTGCCTGCAGGGTTTGCATGGGATACTTTGCATACAGTTGTCAACATCCTTTCATACTGACCTAACACTGTAGTACCGTATAGTGTACTGGTTCAGTACTTTGATTGTGGTGGACAGTATCCTGGGCTTTAGTCCTATCACTGCTTTACATTTCCATAGTGAGCACAACAGCCTGGTTAGGGGCCAGTTGTGCACATCTGACCATGTTGCATTATGTTCAGATATGAACTACTTAAACCAGGCTTGTCCAACATTGGTAGTGTATTCCACAACATAGGTGTACATTTGCAAACACTAGTGATGTGCCCTAGGCCATTTCTAATGCTAGTCGGAGAGTGTGTTTGTCCTTCGACACACATTGTAAGTGGAGTTTGCCATGACATATGTCATGGTTAGTATACTGTGCCTCTGTCTTCCTGTGACATAACAGTGATACCCAGGGTAAACCTACCATCTCCCATACACTCATCAAGATTCCTCTTGAGGTGAATTGATGAGTGACTCCATGGATAGCCTGTACTGGGAGTTTACTCATGAGTGGAGGTGGCTTCTGTGTTATGAATCATGCAGTACAACTTGTCCTATGTATGTCAGTGCTGGGGTTCAGGTCTGTCATGTGCATAGCTCACTGCCATTCAGATTGTACAAGGTGCAGCATGTTTATTGATTCCAGCTTGGACATGGCTTTATACATCAGGCACAGCTTGCCTCTGGGTGGGCAGTATGGCAGTGTGTGTAGCTGCAGTTTGTTTAATCAGGCAACACATGACATCTGTGCAAGCTCTTTGATACTCCTGGTGAGGTACTGTTGGAGACTTTACAGTTGATGGAGGTGTCTGCTGAGGTACATCCCACAGGGGCTATTGTAGTCAATTGTAACGCTGATGAAGGATGACTGCAGAGCCACAATGACCTCCACTTATCTAGATCTGACAACCTTCATGATTAGGTGGGTATATGGTATGTTTCTGTAAACACTACAGCCACATGTTTGTCCAATGCAGGATATCTATCACCTTGTGTCCCCAGGTCTCTCATTACATGTTAAGTGCGTAATGAGTTCACACCTATGTGGTAATTGGTGGGCACTTACTGTACATCCATGGGGGTTGACTATACACTTTTCTGCAATTAGCTTGCTGACATGGCTATGGCACCAGTTGTCTGTTTCTATGTGGCCCTTTTGTGGGATGCTTGTATCAGCTGGAGGGTCAGATATGGTGGGCAGTTTGTAGTCCTCTGCAAACATGTTCACACACAGTCCTTCCATGTTGGCCTGTACCTATGGGACATATATATACCAAACGAGGGAGGTCCCAGGACCAAGCCTTGTGGGATGCCAGTTATATCTGGTTTGTAGTCTGACATGGCTGCAGCATGTCTGACCATGTCAGTTCTGTCCTTGGTCTGGTTTGCAACCCCTCTACTGACATAGGGGTTTATATTTAAGCTGGTGAGCATATCTATAATGAACACGTAGGGTATTGTATAGAAGCTTTTGCAAGGTCCAGCTACGCTGTGTGGACCACATTGCCCTCATCAATGACCTTAATGACTGTTTCAAATGAGTCAAACATGTTTAGGGGCAGGATCTGCACTTAAGAAAGCCACACTGGGTAGGATCCGGTGTCAGTAGGTCCCCAATATCTTTATGTCTGCGGTACATGCTGATCCTTTCCATAGCTGTGCAGACCGAGCTTCTCAGGATTCTGGGGTGGTAGTTTTCAGTATCCATTCAGGCAACACCTTTGTTGAGAAGGACCACTGTTGTTGTACACTGCTCTTTGGGTACATATCCTGTGGTAAGGCTGACATTGAGCAGTAGTGTGATTTGGCATTCCATTCTTCTTGGAGTCCATGTTGGACTCAGCCCAGGACACCATCTCATACCATTGCTGCTGTGTGTTTTGCTTTGTAGATGCTGGCTGTTACCTCAGCATCTGCAATGTCAGGGGGCCAGCAGTCTGCTAGGATAGATATTTTGCATTCTGGGGGGGGGGGGGTTTGCACTGCACCTGTCAGGATGTATGTTGGCAATATGTGTGTGTGTTTGGTATGTTGTTTGTAATATTTGTGTGATTCAGAGCATATCTGTGAATTCCGAACACGGTTCCTTCCATCAGTTGTGAAAGCCTTGGGATTATCCTTAGTATCCTGTACAATTTGTATCTTCATAGGTTCATAGGTTCATACTAGGCTATCCACCCTAGGGCATTTGTAAGCCTAGCCAGAGTGTGTGTGGCTTTTGCCACCCCTTGCTATGTGAATATTATGGCCATTTATGATTTGCTTTGCTGTGCCTCTGTCTGGATGTGACACAGTGAAGACCCCCAGTGTAACTCTACGATCATCCATCCACTTGGCAAGGTTCCTGTTGAAGAGTGTCAGTGAGGGGCTCTGCCTAACATGGAGTGGGATTCTGTTCCAGGGTGTGGGGAGCCTCTGGGTTATGTATCTGTCCCTCCAGCACATCCTATTTCATTATGTGTTGAAGTTGACATCTCTCACTCTCACAGCTCTGATGGCTTTGAGTTTTCTGGGATGGAGCATGTCCATTACTCTTGTGTTCGACATGGCCTTGTACAACAGATATACAATGCCTCTGTGTAGGCAGTATGTGACTGCATTCAGCTGGGGTGTCTATAGCCAGGCAGCATATGACATATATTTGAGACCCTTTATCCTCTTGGTGAGGTACCTTTGAGGTCTTTCTAACTGCTGCAGGTGTCAGGTAAGGTACATCCCAAATGAGGCATTGTACTAGATTATGGGTGTGATAAGAGAACAGTATAGGGGCACAATTACCTCTGTTGACGTAGCTGTGAATCCTTTCATGATACGGTGTCCAATATAGACAGTCTTCCTAGCCACATTGGCAATGTGAGTGTCACATAACAGATTACTGTCCACTTGTGTCCCTAGGTCCCTGATTACTCCTTCCATACATAATGGTTTACCACCTATGTGGTAATTTGTGAGTACCTTGTTTGGTATTTGGTGGGACATTCATACTGTCCAGTGTCTTCAGGATGGCTGGGTGGGGTTCCTGTGTGTGAGAGTGTGGTCTGTAGCATGCTACAGACTGTACAGCAGTCTTGCCTATGGTTAGTTGCACATGGGTGGACTCCAATGCCTTGTGCATTGTCAGTTACCTGGACATATGGGTGTCTCTGCTGAATATGGATACTCACCCTCCTTTTATGTTTTGTTCCAGGTTTTGGGGCCATAACGCATGATATGTGGTATAACCTGGTAGTGCTGGTGTGCTGTCAGGAGGCTTGCAGCAGGTTTCTGTCACTGCACAGACATCTATGTTCTCCATACTGGGGATGGCCTCGGGAGTATGCATACTGAGGTTTACACATCTGGCATTGGTCAGCATTACCCTTATGTTTCTTTCCACTTATGTTTTGTAGGGTGGTGGGTTAGTCTTTTCAGCCTTGCCTGTGAAAGGCTCTATGGAGGTGGCAAAAGCCTTATCCAATATCCAGATGCCCAGGGGTAACAGGTGCAAGCCATCCCTGGAACAGCTGCATGGCTTGTCAAGCATGACATCCCAAGCAGACAGACATTGGATCCCCTTGGAATGACACCAGTAATTGTGCCACTTGTTATAACAGATCATTCTGTGTTTGTACTGTGGCATCATTCTTGGTGAGGGTAGGATGCTGCAAACGGTCAGTGTCATACCGGCCTGGACTACATAATCGGAGAGCTCATCTATGTCTCTTTTCATGTAGTCCGGGGAGGTACATCTCAGGTCATTCACACCAGCATGGACTATGACTGCATCATATTTCTACTTGCTTTGGGGTGACCTGCATACTTGTGTTATGTAGCATATTGTAGCAGCCTACATGCAGCTTACTGTACCCTTTCCCTTGTTCAGTCTGGTGTGCGGGACAGCAGCGTGTCTCACTATGGAGTCACCTATTACAACTGTATCAGGCATGTTGTTTCTCCTTCTGGCCTGTGACTGTTTGGCACACCAGCTTTGTGTACTATGTGTTGCATGTGCTATGTTTGGAGGTTGTTTGATTGGGTGTCTGCTTTGGAGGCCTCTGTTGGTGTGGTGTGTTTGTAATTCGGGCCTCCGGGAATGTTTTTCTGTGTTTATGTCTTTGGTTTGCAGTTGTGATAGGTCTATGTGGGACTGGGTTTGTGGTGTGTGTGGTTACCTTCTCCTCCTGACTAGTTTTGGGAGTACTGAGTTGAGGGAGCTCAGCCTCCAGTTTGGATAGATGGTTGCATCTCTCACATATATTTGTATTTCTTGGGGAGTTGGGGTTGTCTGTGTACTTGGGGCAGGTGTAACATTGCCTCAAGATTCACAGATTCAACTTGTTGTGGCTGGCCTTAGTGGATTGTATGTGTGGACATATTTTATTGCCATACTACTGATCAGTGATTACTTCTTTTTATGTTTGCTCTATCATGTAGTAGCTTCCTCATTCTCTTGCATGGTTTGGTTATGGCTGGTGTCCACCATGCCAGATGCCTGCGTGTATGGCATTGTGTCTTGTTTTAATTTAGGATTGCATAATCCAAGCATTCCTGGTGGTGTTCATGGAATGCCTGTATAACAGGTTCTGAGGTGTGGCCCATATTTTGCACCTGCACAGGACCTTTAATGGATTCCACATCAGTTTGGAGGAGTGCAAATTTTGCTTTACACATGTTTTTCACTGTGGTTTTCTGGCCAGGTACTGTGGTCAGGATGTGTATATCCAGTGTGATTACTCTATGGTCTGGTCTTACCAGTGAGCAATACACTTCTCATCTTGCCATCCAGTACCCATGTTGCTGATTATCACATCCAGTATGCTTACCCTCTTGTGGGAGTGGTACGTTGTTCCTGGGCATTTTGGTTTATGGATTCTATGAACTTTTGTCCTACAGTGTTGGAGCTAGTATAATGCTCCCAGTCTATGTCTGTGTATTTTCAGTCACCCAATATAATGTGGTTTGGAGGACTTGATATATTCATGTATTCCAACATAGGCCAGGTGCAGTTCCTGGTGTTGGGACAGTAGTCTGTAGCAGGCTATAAACTGGGGGGCAGTTTTAGCCACTGTTACTTGACCATGGCTAGTCCATGCTGCTTCTTGTTGTGGTACCAACATGGGAGTGTGGTTATCCTTGACAATTATTGCTAGTCACCCTCCTTTTGTAGCTTGTTCCATGTTTTGAGGCTGTACAGCACAGTATGAGGTGTAACCTGGTAGTGTTAGGGTGCTGTTTTGCGCCTTGACACAGTTTTCTGTTATAGCACAGATATCAACATTTTCCATACTGGGTGAGTTTAGACTGCATGCATCTTGCTGTTTAGACTTCTGGCATTGGGTATTATTACATCTAGGTTCTTATCCCTTCTGATACCTATGGAGGTAGGTTTGTGTTTTGAGTCTTACATATTCAGGGCACGCTGTGGGTAACAACAGCCTTTGCCAGTATCCATACGGCCTGCACTGATAGGTGCATGCCAGTCCTAGCAGGTGGAGCATCATGTCATGCTCAGCATGTCATCCCAGGTTGGCACACATTGGATCCCCTTTGACTAACTGCAATACTTCAGCCAATTATTGCACTTGATCATCTCATTGTCATATTGTGGCATGATGCTTGGTGAGGGTAGGATGTTAGTCATGGTCCTCAGGTGTGCATATAGTACATGGTGTTAAATTACTTAACACATGGCATTCATGCCTCAGGTGGTGCTGCAGGGCTGCCTCTGTCGGATGCACATATTACACTTCCTGTACATGTTTGTGAGCAGGTCATGTCATTTTAGGCATCCCTGTTATTATTTGAGTGAGTCAGAGGGGGTATCATTTCCAGGGTCCCTACTGAGCCAGTGTATGTGCTATGTGTTGCCTCTTTGCCAAGGCCAGGGCATACTGGGCACGCCTCCTTCGGCCTACTGGGGCAGGCTCAGGTTGTTCCTCCTCCGAGTCACTCTCTGCCTGTGATGGCCTTGGCAATGGTGGGGGGCTGTTTGGCCCAGCCCTATGCTGGTCCTGCTGCAGCTGTTTTCGCAAGATCATATTATGTAGCATAGCACATACCATGACAATTTGGGTACATGTAGTTGGTGTGTACTGCAAGGCTCCACCAGATGTGTACAGACACCGGAACCGTGACTTGAGTAGCCCAAACACACGCTCTATTACATTACATGTTTGTGCGTGTGCCTCATTATGGCGTTCCTGTTCAGATGTGTGTGCGTTTCTGATGGGTGTCATCAGCCACGGCTCCAGTGCATAACCTGCATCCCCCACTAGGTGTCCGTGTGGGATGTCCCCATTGGCAAATGTCTGGTACAGCTGTGTCAAATGCCATATGTGGGAATCATGGTAGCTCCCAGGGCAGCCAGCACACACATTCATTATTATGCCCTGGGCATCACACATGACCTGGCAGTTGATGGAGGGGAAACCCTTGCGGTTAATGTAGGCCCTACCCTGCTCACTGGCTGGTGCTTTGATGCGTATGTGCGTGCAGTCTATTGCACCCACTACCTCAGGGTATTCCGCTATTTGCTGAAAGAGATGCATATTGCTGGCCAATACCTCACGGGCATTGGGGAAATATACATGATCACCGACATGTGCTGACATGGCATCCAGGAACTGGTGCAGTACCCTGGAGGCTGATGCCTGTGATATCCCCATCATATCACCAGTTGGTCTCTGGAAGGTACCAGTTGCTAGTATTCTTAGGCCAACACATACCTTGGTTTCCACTGGGATGGGTTCCCCTCTGTTGGTTCTGTGTGTGAGGCGTGGCCTGCACAGCTCCACTATTTGCTGCAGGAGCTCTCTGTCCACTCTATAGTGCTCTACTATCTCCAGCTCATGTAACCCATGGTAGGTGACCCTGGGCCTGTACACTCTTCTCTGTCTCCTCACTGTAGGTTGTCTGGCACCATCTGCATTGTCACCACCCTCAGCAAGTCGCCTATGTCTCATTATGACAGCTATGGCAGCCCCTAACATTTCTGCTCTGAGTTCAGCTTTTTCAGTTTTCACTTCTAATAGCTTACTCCTGTCTTGCAGTGTCTCTTGAGAGAAACATCTTGCACTGCTGTTTGCAGAGTTTTAAGTGTTGTCTGAGCTACTATTCTGCCTTTGTAATTGCCTGCTTCTAATTGTTTTCACCTGCTAGCTCCAGCAGTATTCCCTGCTAGCTTCCTACTAAATCTGTTGCTTCCTTTTTCCTTTCTGTTTCCTCAGGGGGGAGCCATGTGCATACCAGCAGAAACACGCTCACAGTGGCTTACACGTGCGCACACATGCTTACACGGTTCAGAATCTGCTTATTCAGGTTAAAACACACGCACACCCGCGCAAACAGTGTTAAACATCTCCCAACATGCTCCCACATGCTCAGTCTGCCTTACACGCGTGCACACTGTCTTACTCGTCATTCATGGCATGCACACGTGCGCATGCACACCCAGCAAGAAACTTTGGTGTAGGCAACAGTGTACACCTTCAATTTCTTGACTTTCCCATGCTTATGTTGTGGCACTCCTCTTTCCATGATATGTGTTTGACATCTGTCATGTAACTCTGACCTCCAATGAACTGCATTTCTTTCTGCCATTCCCCCCTGTGATGTCACCTATCTCCTACTCTATTCCTCCCCCTTATGTATCTCTTACACTACTCAGAATGTGCTCATTTGCTATGTGACAGTGGAATTCAGTATCCTAACACTCATTTGCATCAGATTGCCTACTAATGCTTAGTTACATCTCTTAGACTCAGCTTCCCCCCTTAGCAACCACTAAACGGTGGCCATGTTGTTTTTGGTCTGCTGGTCCCTGCATTGTAAATCCATGTATTGCATAAAACCCACATTTGTGGGTTTATAACCTTCGTTTTTATGTTTTATATAGCGCAGCCCATTTGTGCGGGGCTGCGCTGCGTTTAAACACCGCCGAAAAAAAAATTATTTATTTCTCATATTTGCATGGGGGTACCTTGCCAATGGCCACATATTTGGCCATTGGCATGCTGCCTGACACATATGCACCCTTTATTTGGAGCTGACATGGCTCCATTGTGGTTTTTGCAGAAATGTATTCAGTTGTCAACTGAGTACATTTCTGCAGCTAAAACGGCTCTTACACGGGCTGCTTTGGGCTTCCTGGATCGCTAATCTACCTCATTTGCATGCTATTTGGCTGCAAGTGAGGTGATTAGCTTATCCACGCCCACTCCATGTAAGAGACGTTTTAGCTGGTCTCTTACACGGACTTTGGGCTGTTCCTGGATTGCGAAGGCTGCATGGAGTCTTACACTACTCTTAGACTCCGTGCAAGCCTTCGTGAATCCTGCCCAATATCTTTAAACAGTATTCTGAAGTTGAAAAATCTTAAACGTTAATGTGTGTATGCATTTTTATAAAATGCGTTCATATTTGTGACACTTGACTTCATTTGACTCGAATACGTAAGTTTCTGACTTCTTATTTAACTAAGTAATATTATATTTTGAGAGTCAACACAATAATTTGAGATATAGTATTGTTAGTATATGTATGTTTGTATATATATTTCTATCACCATTACAGGTAAAAATTCTGAAGAAAGGGAAGGGTTGAGATGTTTAAAAATATTGTTAGTCATGTTTGTTTTTAAAAAATGTTTTAAGTAGCAATAATGTGGATGTGCCTTTAAGACACAAGATTTTAATTAGAAGTGTCATGTGACAAAAAGGGTGTGTATATATTGCTTGTGTTGAAGTTTGTTCAGTTTCTGATGAAGTCTTGCCACATGTGCAAGATGAAAAGCGCTTCATTAAACTGAAAGAGAATTAAACTGAGAGAGAATTTGCTTTGGTGTTTCCAAGCTGTCTTTTTGTTTTTCGCTAGTTTGTCTTACTTTGGTTCCTGTCTGTTGGATGCTATTTGCAACAGTTTATTCTACAGTTGGAGGTGTGAAGCAGTCAAAGCTGTAGCAGGCTTCAAAAAGCTGACACCGTTAATTCAATGGTTTCCATGCTGTCTGATCTAGCATAATTGGAAAAGCTGTGACCTTTTTAATAAAAGTCATAGAGTCATAGCCGCCAGAGATGCTATAAAATCATACACCATTGTTATGCAATTTATTGTGGACTGAATACTTTTAGCTAAACTTTTAAGAGTCAATACTGAATTTGCAGTTTTAAAAAACTGTTAACACCCTAAAACAACTTCTGTGAAGCAGTATATAAAATTAAGAGAGTTTGCATAGCACATACACACCTACTGTGAAATGCAATAAAACCATGTTTACATCTTGAGCTAAAAGAATATTTGCACTAATGAAAAATGTGTTGAGGAATTAAAGCCTTTATAAAATTGCTTAACAATCTTAATAGCTCCCATCATATGGGCTTAATAGGTTGCTATGAAATGATCTTCATGCTGTAAGAACAACCCAGCATATATTAAATTATAAGTCAATACCCATGCTACTTAATAACATTTCTTTACTTCCTATATATTCTACAATGTGATTAACTATTGAATTAAACACCTACGAAAATGTATGTATTGTACTCACCCATGAACCAAACTCTGTAGCTTTGATTTCTCACATTTCTGATATATCCAAGGGAAAATGTTTTCCTTTGTAATATGTTTGAAAGTTTACCAAGTTTAGCAGAAATGCATAATATGTACACACTTTTCCTTCTTCTACACTCTGCTGTAAAGTCAATGTATAATTTTGCACCTAATATTATTTGCAAAAGTTGCAATGCTTTTATTCTTTACTAGTTGTATAATGACATATGTATACTACTGCAAATCTGTGTGGAGCTTTTCTCCCTTGACCTCCACTGAAAAAGGAGCTCTTTGGGCTCAGTCCAACTATCCTGATTTTAAGTAAGTAAGTGAACAAATGAATACAGTGAAAGCAACAACACTAGTGGCAAAGAAACTTGGACCAGGATTCAAGAGAGTGTGTGACATGTACGCCTTCATGTACACATCACAGTGCCTTCAGCAACTGCCCTAGTATGATGCTGCATGATGTTCTACAATGAAGATGTGCAGCACCATATAAGGATGGCCCCAAGGCCATGCTTAATGCTAATCAGGCATTCCAGGGGATAGGTATATACTAATTAGCCATGTGCTGTTTTCCTGAAACCACCTCTAGGACTCCCTGAAACCACCTCTAGGAAAGCATCTACATGTGCGAGCAGTTCAAGAATCTGTTCAGCTATGTAGATCAGCACAACCATCCCCACTACATTGTGGTATTAAAGATGGCCATAATGGCACCAGCAGCAGTATGGGGTGGAGGAGCCACAAGACACTGGGGGTACCATATCCTGGAGTGCCGAAAGGCACCACCAACCCCCAGGAATAAATCAAAGATTAAAGTGCCTTAATGGCCCAGACAGTGGTACAAGGAATGGGAGACTGGGGTGATTTACTTGACAACAGGGATACAGTGAAGATTAACAACAGTACTTGGGTTGGGGATCACTAGACACCATGGATAGATCAAAGATTAAAGTGTATTAATGACATTGACAGTGATCTAGGAGGTTGAGGGGATTCACTAGACACCAGAGCACACTAGATAGGTGACTAATGGCACTTCAACTATTATGGGGGTGGGGAAACCATGGGAGGGTATACAGGTCAGAGAAAGGTATTGGGAGTGTGGTATGTATGTGTTTGTGTACTTATGTGTGTGTGGGAGAATGACTGTGAGGGAATGTCACTGCCTACATGAGCAGCAGGTTATTATCATGACATGCAAATCAGCAATGATCTACATGTAGCAGTAGTAAAGGTGATTCAGAAACATATAACTTATAAGATAATGAGGTCTTATCTTGTCACAGCTAACATGTGTCTGAGTCACATACTGGCACATCATGGGATCAGGGCCTTCTTAGCACAATATGTGACCTTTAGTAAATCACTGGGTTGGTTTTGTTTTTAAATATTAATCCATAACAACATTTAGTTAGGGAAATCATAAATTGAAAAACTCAAAATGTGAAATCCACATACACAAACAATTAAAAGGTATCCCACAGGTTTTCTGCAGTGCTGCAGCATACAGTTTTGTCCAGAAAACATATCTGAGGCCTTAAAAGGCAATTTGTTCCTGCAGCAACTTAAACCTACAACATTTTTTTATTTTTTTATTTTACATTTGTTGACCGGGAAAGTCTGACTGGATATATGTCCATTTTCAGCGGAGGCCCAGGGAGAAAAGCTCCAAATACAGTAATGAAATTTTGAAAACATAGTTAAAAAGGATTTTTGACTACTAAGACTCAACTTAAACTTTAAACATAATTAATATACATATTTTTTCCAAGTACAGTCATAGAGAATAACAAAACACAGAGAGTTATTACATAGCTAAACAAAAATTCTTTAGGAATAGTTAAAAAAGGGAAATAATCAAAGCAAGAGGAATCCAGTACCAATAGACTTAAAAATGAAAAGTAAAAAGGAGACATTTTCAGTCAGGATTTGAGCATGGACATAGCTATGTAGATGTAGACCTTAAAAGGCAATCTGTGTCTGCAGCAACTTAAACCTACAACATGTAGATATCTGTAGTCCTGCAGCAACTTAAACCTACAACATGTAGATATCTGTAGGCCTTGAAAGGCAATCTGTGCCTGCAGCAACTTAAACATACAGCATGTAGATATCTGTAGGCCTTAAAAGGCAATATGTGCCTGCAGCAACTTAAACCTACAACATGTACATATCTATAGGCCTTAAAAGGCAATCTGTGCCTCCAGCAACTTAAACCTGCAACATGTAGATATTTGTAGCATTAATAGATGAAGTGGAATTTAGGGACATTGACAAGCAGGTGAATTGCAATTCCTTTTCCTGATTCCCAGTCTACCGACCCATTAATTCCCTGAAAGGTAAGCCATATTGTCATCTATGGTAGTGGTCAAGAGATGTCCGTGTTATGCCCTAGCATTCCTTGACACAGCTGTGACTACTACAACTTGCTTACATCTGAGAACAAGTGCATTCCCAAATGTGCTATCTTTTGGTTGTAGCCCTACATATTGCTAATGCAAGCGTGGGTCAAACTCAATAGTGGTCTCTCAGAGTGGGTAAGCCATGATTTCATTTTCCATTCTCATTTCCCCCATGCCAGCTCTTCTAGTATCTGAGCCACTAGTTGAACTCTGGTCATTTGAGCCATAGGCCATGCCAGGATGTATCTATCTAAGCTCATAATCTGGCTAAAACACCAGGTATTATTTGTATGTTTGTATGTTGCTTGCTATTAAAAGCTACAAACCCTGATTTCTCTCTTTAGGAAAGTGATGGAAATAGCTACACTGCCCTCCTGCAAACACACAAATATCTCAACTATATTAAAAACACGGAAGACATAACAAAGCTGTGATTCTTAAAGGAGCATCTCCTCAGTAATTTAGATTGCAAATTTCATGGTTATTCATGCTTATATTTATAGAGTTAATAATTTATTTGCCTATTATGATATTGTGGGCTTATTGTAGGGGAAACAAGTATATAACACTGAATACGACTCACATATTCAGCATGAACAAAGTTTACATATACGTGTAGGTTTACTGGTGCTGCAAGTCATGAGTTGTGAGCATTTAACTTTTTTATCAAAAGGCAGTTACTAAATTCAGGTTTAGCTTTCTTTTCTAAGTGTGTTGATAAATGTTATACTTTGACTGAATGAACAATGGCTTTATTATTTAAGTGTATGTTTAATCACTGTCTTCATATTTTAGTTTTAGCATTTGGCAGTGATTTGAACTCCTGACTAGCTCTCTAAACTGTGGTCTGTGTTGTTTGACAGCTTGCTCCTACTTCAGTAATATCCAGGAAGGATACAGGCAACAAGACTGTTGCTCTGGGCTGAGTCCCAGATTAAACGTAGTTTGAATGCTTCCCAAGAGTAATCCACAGCAAGGGTCATATTTACTGATGGCAACAAGTTTTATTTGGCATTCGTGACTTGTATTCAGATTTACAAAGCTGAGGCTTTGAGACTGAGCAGACAAAATGAACAGCAGAACATGATCACACAATACTTTATGTCACTTAATGGTGGTCTTTTTTAGTACCTTATTGACAATGAACGATAACATCTTAAGAAGCGTCTATATTACCTTGTCGAAAGATGACAATATCGAACAGCATAAACATCGAAAATGCCATACATCAAAACTGTTCTTGTGGGGGGCACAGCCCCCCACACCCCCACTTATTATATATACCAACTCTGAGATCGCACTACAGTGAGTAAAGAGCAAATTTTCTCATCCCCACTGTACCATGATCCCGTAACAACACTTTCGATGTACAGCATTTACGACATTATTGCCGTTCGATATTTTCAACATGCGATAAGGTGAAGTAGACCCCTTAAGAAGCTACATTTAAAAATGAAAATGTATCTTCATAATTTATCAAAGTGGCAACAAGCATATTTGATCAGATGTTTTAAATGATAGACATCAAATGTATTATATTCATTCTTGACACTTAAGGGTCTGCCTCTTATAAGAAGAAGAATTTACAGAATGTGGGGTCATCATTAATTTCATTTAGAGAATAGTGACTGATCATTGTATATTCAGCTACTGGAATAATTTTGTCTTTTAGCTTTTTGGAGAATTATAAACATAACTTAATGTTAATCTTTATGGTGAATCACCTGAAAAATCATTATATCTACAAAGAAGTGCCTTAATGCTGACTGTGCTTGTACAGTGTTCTGCTTTTTTCCCTATTTTTTCGGTGGCATTTCATGTAAATGACTTGACCATGAAATCACAGGCGCTGCAGATTTAAGGAGGTCATTCTTAGTAAGTTATTGATATACTGACAAACTTATCAACGTTTTACTTATTTTCTGCTGTCATGCACTTTCTCCATTTACAGTGTATTTAATTAAGCTCACAATAGTGCAGTTATTAATGTTAATTATACTTGGCAGGCCTGCTTGTCAGCTGTATGTCTTTAGGGGATATTTAAAACAAGGGACTTGTTGGCAGCAAGTGACTGTTAACATTGCATGCCAACAAAAAACATCATACATTTAAAAATGATGCAGTGTAGCTCACAAAGTGTTTAATGTAGTATAAATTATTTCTGCAAACATTTGGAAGATTTAGCTGCTTTTCAACAAACCTGCGAGATGACAAAAACTATTTTTTTATTATTTGAGTTGAATTCTAGGTAACAGGTTTAATTATCTGACAAATATTAGTAAATAATTTAGTGTGCTTTGCCCAACAAATAAGGGTTAACTTCTCCTTTTGAGTTCTATGAGCTTATTAATGCCTACTGATTTCTAGTTTTTATACACATACATCTATAATTAGCAGGGGGTGTGAAGGTTTAATGGGGGCTTACCTCCCACTGCAAAAAAAGTTGCTTTGTTTGGCTCCAAATCTTTGTGAATCAAAGCATTGTGTATTCAAAACTTTGGGATTTGAACTGTTATGGTATGTCTTAGCATTCAAACTTTTGGTAGTTTGAATGTCTGTCACACAGTCAGATATACATCACTACTGAAACCCTAGTATCGACACAAAATTCCATTTAAAAATCATGGGTATAATTCCTAGATTTCATCCCAACAAAACAGAATTTAGTTCATTTTTGAGAACTATAAAGTTTTTAGCTAATTACTTTACATTTTGATAATACAGAAAATAAAAATCTAAGTGTACAAAAGTTTGATGCTGTGAAACTGTCTTTTTAGCCTGATTTTAAGTGTATGATGTCGAACTTTGTTGAAAAGTGAGTGCAACTCTTTTGTTTCATTTGATTTTAGGATGTGTTATAAATGTATTTTTATACATATAGATATAATCAAATAGATTTTCAAACAGCCATTACAAGTGAATAAGATGCCTATATGCAGAAGAGCAATAATATTCAATTAAGGAATGAAGATACCTTAAAATTATGCAGGAATAGCCATTGACTAAAAGAAAAAGAAAAAAGCAATTCTCCTTTTGAAACTGAAAAAAAAGAAAAACACTGTATTCTTTTTATCTCGGATGGGAAGAGAGCAAAGTAACATGAAAATAGAAAGAACAGCAAAAAGTGGAAGAAAAAATATTGCCCATTAATATTACTGAACATTTGTAAGGTGAAAACATTGCACACATTGATACTGGAGAAGCTAATTATTAATAACAGAAAGCTTGAAATATTAAGAATGAAATAGTTAATATCTTAGAAAACATAAACACATAGCGAAAGAAAAGAAACAATTTAAAAGGAATTAAATCAGGGTGAAAAATAGACTGAGATGATCAGATACAGGAAATTGATAAAGATGAGGAGCCAATTCAAAAAGAGAAAGAAAAAGTGCATGAGGATCAAAATCAAAGGTCAGTAGATAAGAAAACACTATGAGTAAATTATGGTTTAAATTGGAAAAATTAAATAATTAATGGATAAAGGAAAGATGTTGAAAGATGAACAACAAAGTGAACAAAATGTCAGTACAGAATAAAACTGAATAGATAAGAGATGCAAGTGTATGCTAAGAATATTAAGAATGAAGGCAATTAGATGACAAAAGAGGGAATGGAAAAAGATAATATTTAGGAAAGAAAAATATCAACTGCACACTGAAGAACTAATTAGACATGACATGACATGAAATAACATGTATATGAGCATATAAGTCATAAAATAATGATGTTTACAAAATAAGATTCTCAAGTTGTAATGGGAAGGAAGCAAACTATGTGCAGTTATTTTTGAAAACCTAATCAGTTTAGTATTAGAGTGTGCAGTAACTACACTGGACATAAAAGAAATGCAGAAAATCTAAGTAAATATTTCACATTGGGTCATAGCATTATACTTAGGAAGTCCGGCTACCTGTATAAATGAGGAAAAAGTAATCGTTTAGGCTATATGGGTGGGAGATGTTTGAAAATAAAAATAACTTTTTAAGAAATGAAAACTGAAAGAAAGGAAGTTAAAATTAGAAACAGTGGAAAGGAAATAAATGATGGAAAAAGAATGAAACATACTCAAAGAGATAAAAATAAGGAGTTAATTCTGTGTAAGGAAAAAATAGTTATGGTTGGAAATGGTTTCCATATGTTCACTTGACAGTCTGAAAGATGAGTTATGGTTTATCAATTTTTCAAGATAAAAAAGTAACTTGAAAACATAAATTCAACAGTGCCAAGGCCCCACTTCTAAATTACATATTCTATAGCTTCAGTACTGTAAGGAAAAGTAGAAAAAAACAGCCAAAGTGCACAGTTGGCTTGCTCATTGTTACTAACTGAAGTTAAATGAACCACGATGTAAAATCCAAGTCAAAAAGCCCCTTAGCAGAACATCCCTCAATGAAGTACAAACATATCTTTAGAATTCAAAGTTTAAAAGCAAGAAATATGGGCTAATAAAGGTGATAACAATATGAAAAGAACCAAGAAATGCATACGAAGACGATAAATTTCATTTCTTTATATAATGTTCCAAAGATATGTAGGTAAACATCTTGGAAGTTAAAAACATCACTGAAGCTCGTTTTGGAAACTATATTTAAAAACAAATTAAAACTAACAAAATAATTTGGAGAGAATGAGTGGACAAGTCAACATATATATTGTGCTATATAAGTCTGGAACGAGAGCTAGAAGAGAAGTTGAATAGGGTTAGGTATATAAGAATCTATGTCATGCTGTGATTAAAAGAAATGGCTAGTGGAAGAAAATATGGTTAGCTGTCAAAGGATGCTAGCAAACAATAATGTCTTGAGAATGTTAGTCCGAGACATTACCCTTCTGAGTAGCAAATTAGCAGATTAAACAATGTGATGTTTTGAATTTACAGGAGGCTTGGGTAGTTGATTTAGATGTATTTGTCCAATATGACTCATTGAGTTACAGTTTGGTAAGGAACTGACTCACCCAACATAACTGGTTGGGAATTCAACCCAATGAAAACATTAAATGTAAGTATTTTTTGCAGGATGACAGGCTCCCTTGCACTCCTATGTGGGGTAAGCAATCCTACAATCTTATGTATACCAACTCTTGATGAAACCAGCTTTTTTAACTATTTGTTACAAATTGTGAAAATTAGAGGTGAAGGGGAAAATATTGCATATCAAATGTATCCTACATGAACATGAGAATATAGAAAACAATTTAAAGACATACTATAAAAAGCTAAAATAAAACAATTAAGATACATTAAATAATGATATTGGTTGTGATTCATAGACAAATACTGCCTGTGTAGTGCTAATTTTGTCAGAGGTCACTGCACAATGTGGCTCACAGCTAATCAGGCATGCAATAGATAGTGAATAATGCCATCATGCTGAGCAAAGAACCCCAGAGGAAAATAGAGCTGCCGCAATAATGAAATATAGAACACTATGCTGCTCTGTGACTGCAGCAATGCAATAATAGGCTATGTGGAGGACAGCTGTGGTCATAGTATGTGCATTCCACAGCATCTCATCCATACCCACTGACTGACACGCTTCATGCACAGGTGTGCATGCATTGGCATTGTCACCCAGAGGAGGCAATGCTTGGAAAAATTCACTAACCAGGAGAATGAAGTGTTACTGCAGTCCCTCATCACACATCACACACATGTTCTGGGCAAAGGTGCCACAGAGAAGCATTACTTGGATAGATCTGGCAGGGATTATTGCAGGATGTGAATATTGTTAGTAGTCATAATATGGTTCTAAAGAGCTGTGATGAAGTATTACAGATATAATACTCCTTGCAAAGACAAGACATGAGACATTGCAAAAGACAGCTATAGGAACATGATCACCAAAAATTAAGGTGCTCACAGAAGAAGAAGATCTTTGGATGTCAGTCATTGGGCAGTGGGAGAAGCCTGTCATATTTTGGAGTGGCATGGATGTGGAACCTGGGCTGGCACTAATCACCTGGGAGACAGTAGGAGAAGCATCAAGTTAGTACTGACAATTACACTACACTAAAGCACACTTTATTGTATATTTGAAGTGAATGATGCACCAAGGCCCACCTGCTTATCTGTCTTTACTGACACCTATAGTCTGCAACTACAGCAACATGCACAACAAGGTGCATCTCTCAGCATATTCTATAGCTCTATATTCAAGCATTATGCATGCCACAGTGACTTAAAGAGGTATATGTATGAAGGCTAACAATTGTACTATCTATATTCCTGCTTTCACAAGTTACCCTGGTTGAGAGTATAGCACAACAGGATGGCACAGGCTTCACAATAGGATGGCACAGGCCTCACAATAGGATGGCATAGGCCTCACAACAGGATGGCATAGGCCTAACATCAATAGTGCGCCTGTTGCTGACAGTCATGGCAACATGCTATTATTCAGTAGCATTTTACTTAATGTGGCAAATCACAATGACAAAATGGCAACACTACAGGGGGAGCAGTCATCTGCAACCACCATTACAGAAACCACTATAGAGTTACTAGTTGAGTATACAGTGCCACCAGTGCATGACAGAGATTCTGCCCTTGACCATTGATAGTCCCTCACAAACAACACCTGGATCCCCAGAACACACAACATCTGACAAGGTCACTGCTTCTGAGGTACAAATATACCCAGTAAGTGAGAGACACATGGGAGGATTGTATTGCTTATGTGACTCTTGCTCTGTCCTTGATAAATCTACAAAACTGGGCATTAACCAGGGGGTGCCCAAATCAGTGTTTCATTCAGGCACAGATGCCTGCTACCAACAGAATTGTGAAGATGGTTAACATGCTCCATGGCTATGCAGGATGAACTGCACAGTGCAGAAGTTAACAAAGAAATAAAGAGTATAAAAACAGACCTGACAAGAAAAAAATGGAAGTTAATATTACAAGCTATTCAAAAAAGGAACAGTCATACATTTTGGCAATTTAATATCCTTGTAAAAGGGATACAATTGCAGCAAGAAGACTGGTACATAAATTATAAGGAATTACACTTTTTTGAGAGAAAGTTTCAAAATAGCAATTATGCAGCAAAATAATAAAAGATGTGTAAATGACATGATAGAAAAAACATTCTTTCTCAACAGAAGACATAAGAAATCAAAAAAAAAAATAATAAATAAATAAAGGTTAAAGCCCCCAGACTGGGTAGAACTTGAAGAAGTTTGACTTTCCATATTCCTTGAAAGAAATAATTGTTCTCATATTTAACAGAGAAGATCAAAGTAATCCACGTTTATACCAACCAATAACATTATTAAATGCCTCATTACTTTTTTCACCTATAGTGCCAGATGATTTGAAGGCAGAAATAAATGGAAGAGGTCTGAAAAAAGAGTGTTTTACACTGTTCAAGGCCTAGCTGCTTGTGTTCAACTAACACACAGTCAGAAACTTGAATACCTGTAACTCATTCTGCCCAGATACCTGAACAGGTGCTCAAACTCAAACATGAGTCCAGTGATACAGCTACTGCAACAGGTGGGTGGAAGCAAATGCTCACAATGGACTAGTTAAGGGGAAAGGGAATTGGTGAGGGGGACTGTAGATTTAGTGAGGGGGTGGGATTTTAGATTAACAGAGTGAGCAGAGAGGACTGGAAGGTTAGGTTTGGGGGATGTATTTTAGGTTTAGAGAGAAGGAGTATTTGGGTTTAGGGAAAAATCAGAAGGGAGTAGAAGGTTAGAGTTAGGGAGGGGAGGGGAGTGGAATTTTAGTTTAACAGAATGAGTGGATGGGATCAGAAGGTTAGGGAGAAATGGAGGATTTTAGCTTTAGGGACTGATTGGTAGTTTAAGTTTAGGGACTGGTTGAGAGCATTTAGGGTTATGATAAGGCATCTTGGAGGGATAGTTAGCCTTTGCTATTCTACAAGAATCGAGTCAGTGGGAGTTAGGGCATGTGCCAAAACGAATGAGTCGCAGCAGGGAAATGCAACCTTGCACTTTAATGTTATGTGAGCACTTGTAGCAGACCTAGGCAAAAGTTATAATTTGCTCATTTCAATGAAAAGTCAGTTTAGCCTTTTTTATAACATTATTGAAAAATATATAGCAAAAACTATTTACTGTGTACTTAGTTTTCAAAGTAGCATGCAATGATTTGGATGTAAATAAATTAAGGAAAGTAATGCCAATGAATGGATCTGTGACAGTTAATAAACATATTAATGGCCTTATATGGTAATATTTGTGATATGATTCAAATAACAAGAAAAATAAAATTTACTGAATGTTTCCCATTTCAAAAATTATTCAGAAAAAGGTTGTTCTGTAGTATCATACTAATCTTTAGTTTATATAAATACATTTTTTTTCCATTATTTAATGAATATGTTCCAAAATTAGTGAAAGATGTGCTCTGTTATTGGATTCAATCTGGTATTCTTAACAAATAGAAAGTACCCATCTTACCTTTGTGTTGAAATTGAAAATGCATGGTTGAGCAATCGCAGGCTAAAAAAGCAGGTCGAATTTCATAGTCATCAAGTACAATGTTATGAAGTTATTTGTGTCTGAGTGTAAAGGCAAAAGCACATCAACATTTTAGCTTTACAACAGAAAAATGTTTGGAGTTGTAGCAATTTTTATACAGTAGCAGTTACTTAATGTGACTACCATGCTCCTGGGACACAGTACAGCCCCACATGATGCCAGTGAAAGTGGTAATACCAAAGACTGGCATCACACCAGCTTACAAACCAGCAGCTTCTGGCCTGCATTTTAGAAGACAGAAATTGTACAGACATTGGGTGACAAACTAAAAATGAAGGAAACCATGGACTTTTCACACCAGTGGATACCAAGGTGTATATGGCTCTTATCATTGTAGCTATAGGGACCTTCCAGAGTCAAAATGGGGGCACATTGGGTATTTCACAGACATTTGCCTGCAGAATTCTCAAAACATTCCTCAATAAATTGTTGTCATGTGTAGATAAGTACATCCATTTCCTCAACACAGCAGAGTAGAGAGTCACCACTATGCATGATTTTCATGATATTGTCCACCTCTCTGATGTGCTGGGATCTATATATTACACTTTTGACAGAGTTATTTATTTATTTTTTTATTTAAGATGTGCTACCATTTCAGCAGTTGTCAGGCAGCAGGCAATGCAAAGAAGCTCATAACTAATGTGTTAGCTCTGTACTCTGGAAGTGCCCATGATTCCCCATTTTCTTCACGGTGACATCACTGAGGGCCACCTTATAGGTAAGTGCAGGCATACTGGTGCACATGAATATCTAAATCTATATGCAATATGTACAAATGTTTCACCCCACCATGTCTCCACCCTTCTGTCTCTAATGGACAGCAGGTAATGCACGCTAGAGTGGTGTATTTATTTTCACTCTTTGTTTTTTTTTTGCCCTAAACTGTGTAATCGCACCCTCCACAACTGCTACAGCAAGACCCACTGCAACCTCCACCACAACACTGACTAGCAGCAACACTGATGGTGGTGGTCAGCAACCACACCACACAGATATTTTTGTGCACAATATATGGCAGTACAGGTGAAATGGCAACATTTAGTCCACTCATATGGGCCTTTACATTTACACAGTAGCAGTGCAGTGCTATACATGACAATATTGCTCTGTACAGGGTATGATTAGTGGTTTATGGTCTGTACATCAGACAGTTCACATCCACTGTTCAAGAAGCAGAGTGGTGAAGGTCACAGCTGTCATCATTTACACATATACTTAGGAGCTCATACACATCCTGTTTCCATAATTAGAGTGTGTGTGTCTAGTCATCTTTCTACAGTTAGGGTGTGTGTGTGTCTAGTTGTTATTGAGGGGTGGAGACATGTATTATGGGTATGGGACTATCAGTGTCCTAGATGATTTCCTGGGTTGACTAGGTGGGGAGGGAACCGCTACAGGTGCATGCATTGTGGTCAGTGTAATTACTGGGAATGGAAGAGGTACTACAAGAGTATGCATGGGTCTCCGGCAATGGGTAAAAATAGGTTGCTTAGGGGAACCCCATAAACAGATGTGGTAGAACAGGTCTTGTAGGAAGTGCATACATGAGATGCCCTTTCTTGGGGTGACTATGATGATACCCTGACCATGGTAGGTACATACTGCATTCTCTGCAATGGTCATCCTATGTAGCCAACACTGATGTGTATATAACCTCTACCAGTGGCAACACTGGAGTATGGGGTGCTGATAGTGATGGTGTTTAAAATCCTCATGGAGGCAGTCATGGATGCAGTGTGTGCCACCAGGAACTTCAGTAGCCAAGTCATGGCATTATCCTTGGCCTTCATTGTCTCCCTAAGGCTTTGATAATGCTGCATGACTTCCTCTTAGAGACTATGCACCATGCCATAAATCTCCAAGTCAGCATGGGTAACTGCAGACTGTGCTCAGGATATAGCACTACAAATTTGTTAATTGATGCCTAGCCTTGAGAAACAAGTGTGATTGGTGCTGGTTGTGATAGTGGCTGGAGCCCTGAACCTGTTGTACCCTGTTAAATGGTGGGAATCTCTATATCAGATGTGATGCACTGGTCTGTCATCAGAATCCCAGACTTAGTAGTGTTAACACTGACATTGACAGGGAAGCCCCCTTACCAGGAATCCCATGCTACAGCATAGAGGTTCTCTAGGTCAGTTATACTATAAAGCAGCAGATCTGGGGAGGGGCAATGGCTGTAGGACCACCCAAGAAGGGAAAAAGACAGTGTCAATGTGCCCTGGAGCTGAGACTTGGTCTATTTTTGTCAGCAACATCATCACCATGCATAGGTGTTGACCTCAGGCTCAGTCCCTACAGATATCACTGTAGGAGTGATTTGTCCTGCGTTTGCACAGTATGTGAATTAGCAGAGTGACAGTACTGACTGCACAAGCCATGATACCTTCTGGTATTAATGCAAGGGGGGAGGGGTGTCATAATGGTTACGTTTTTAACCTTACAGATACAAGGTATAGGGTTTGATTCTGACCTATGGCTGTTGGCTAGGCTCACAATAGTCTGCAGACTTATTGCCTGGTAGTTACCTATGAACCCTAATAACAGTTGGATGCATGCTGGCAATTATCAGACACTCATCTATGTTGGTGGGCCTCTGAGTCTGAACACCTAATTTACCTATGGGGCACATTAGCAGCGGTTAGTGTATGCTCCCTAATATCAGTCTACTCATAATTTTTTGTGTAGTATATGTGGCATGGTTGCTAATGTGGCTGGTCTCTATGTGAAATTCACAGAGTCTGGCCACTCACAAAAGCCCCATGCCCATGTCTCCTAGTATGAAACCTGTTTCATCATCATTTTTATACCAAGATGTCAAGAATAACATATATGCTGTGAGGGTTGTACTAAGATTTGGTCTACCTCCAGCTGCATTGCACTGCCATGTGATTTCTTCTACCCATTGCATTGACATCATGAAACACTGTGTCCTACATGCAGTCCCTCAGAGGTTGCTAGGCACTTCCTTTCTCAAACAGACATCACCCATTGGTCTTGAGTCCCTGCAGCATTACTTCATTTTCACCAGGTTTGAACTTGTCTAACCTCTGCCATGTGCCAGCATTAGGGAACACCCAAGAAGGTGTTCTCTAAAGATTATGAAGAGAATAGGCCGTAGTAGTGGGCTGTGTGTGTGTGTGTGTGTGTGTGTGTGTGTGTGTGTGTGTGTGTGTGTGTGTGTGTGTGTGTGTGTGTGTGTGTGTGTGTGTGTGTGTGTGTGTGTGTATGAGTATGGGTGGTAGACTGCTACTTAATACATTATATGTTGACCCAGCTCCTCAGCAGAAGGCAGGGTTAGACAATGATAGGTATACAGCAGGCATCACGGATATGTCTGGGAGTGGCTACACTGCATATATCTTGCTGACAAACCAGCAAGGTTAGTGACTTTATCACATATCTCATTGGAGACATATAACTGTAGTATGTATCATATATCATGGGGATCCACTGGGAGTTGTAAGGGGTGTGGGTCTTCCCTGAAAGCAGACAGAGTGGCACACAAAGACACAAGGGTAGCACAGAAGGAAGATATCATACCAGTAGCAATGTGTGTAGATGTGCCGGCAAGTATACGTATGGCAGATGAACACACCATGAAGGGGTAGAGCAGTCCCCATGTTGTTAACAACTGTCTTTAGCAAGCCAACAAAGTCCAGACCAGATACACATCCATAGTTCTAGTAGTGTCACAGCTGCCTACTCTCAAGCAGGGGCATACATATGTACAACAGTGTTGCCGTACAGCTGAGGGCAATGTGGAGGAAGTGGGTGTGGCAGTCATACTGCATTGGGATGTTGCCACTCTGTTGCAGTTGTATGTCTATAGATGCATGATCGACACACTCTACAGCTGTATGTGTACATTCAATCCAAGCAAAGTATGGAGTACTGCCTAGATTACCATTACAAGAAGCTATTTGCATGTTATTTTATTTATTTATTTTATTTGCTTTTGTTGACAGGTTTGTTCCAGTAAGCTAGTGGCTTGTTTTCAGATCAGATTCAAGGTGGCATTTATATTATTTGTATCAATATGACACTACTATAAAACTCCTTTTCACAGTACTGTAGGTGTCTCTTTACCTCCTCTGGGCTCTACAAATATATTTGCTGCTTCTGTATTGTCAGATAGTGTGTCAAACTATTCAGATAAGTATGCTGCTGTTGTTTCATTCCTGCATGATTTAGAGTCAGATATGGCAGACTGGCCATAAATGTTACTAACAAACAGTAGATCTTTATGTTTCATAGAAGAGCATCAGTGACATAAGGTGTTCATAGGTTCTGCCATTCATCATCACCATGCCCTTCACATCCCGGAAAAGCAGGAAAGATGTCTGTACACATGCTGCACTACACTACAATGCTAATGTGCACAATAAGCAATTCAAAGTTCCATATAGGGTATGAATCTCAGGCTGTCATTTTGCTGTAGATGTGAGATAATGGCTACTGATCTTAATGCCCAATGGTGTGTACCTGCCTGCTTTGATAAGAAGTGCCATATAATGCTGTAGTTCTTCTACACAGCCAGTTCGGGTAACAGCTCTTGGTTCATAGGTTCATAGGTTCATAGGCTGATACTAGGCTAACTGCCTTTGCAGGCCATTTTAAGCCTAGCCACTTACCCCATGTGAGAATCAAACCCTGCACCTTCTGTTTGTAAGGCAAACACCTTAACCATTATGCCATCCTCCCACCAGTAAAATATGTATGTCCATTTTATAAGGTAGATACCTGGTATGATCTGGCAGACATGCTGACCAGGGTGACAGGAATACTCCATACCTGTCAGCAGTGCATGCACCAATATCATGATGTGCATTGCTTTTGCCCTGAAAGTCTCATGGGTGTGGGAAACAGATAATTCCATGATGCCACAATCCATCCATAACTCCCTTTTTCCCATTTTTAATATGGGGTCAGCATGTAGCATCAACAGTGACCATCAATGTTCACACCACCAGGTGGCTAGCACTGACGCAGTTGCTCTTCCATAACACACACACAAACACACACACACACACACACACACACACACACACACACACACACACACACACACACACACACACGCACATGCACACACACACATACACACACACACACACACACACACACACACACACACACACACACACACACACACACACGTTCACACTTATGGCCAATTTGAAGTGTCCATGATGCCCCGATGTTGTACTATAATTCACATTTTTGTAGTTTTTTCTAGCTTTTTTCCAAATTGTATTTGAGCCCTCTGATAGATCCAAGGGTATACCATGTTGGCTGATGTTGGTAATTGTCTGTTTTGTGAGCTGTTGTGGATAGTAGTACCATTGTGGTACTATGTTACTTTGTAGGCTGGGCACATGGCAATGCACCTTTTTTTTAATTCCAGAATTGATACAGTGAATATGATATGTGGATAACCAAGACGAACAGCTTAGAAATACAGTCAGAAAATACATTAATGCATAGCAATATTAAATCAGTAAAAGTGAGTGACTTTATAAGCCATACAGGCTGTTATGTATAAATAACATGTAGAGAAAGAAACAGTTAATTATAGAGTAATGAAACTTCTAACTGATTAACATTAACATTTCCTCAGATTCAGCAAGCAGCCGTGCAGGAATAAGTTATTCCTGCATGGCAGGGACCGTTCCTGTTTAGCACAGCAGCACGCCATGCATATGTATGAAGGTGCACTGCTGTGCTGTAAAACAGGCATAGTTCCATGTGTGAGCACAGGGCTCTCACAATTTACATGTCCCCTGCATTCCAGAATTGCCTTTCGGCAATTTAAAATGAGCGAGAATGCTCGTAACACCCCCAACCTATCAGGATAACAAATCTGGTCAAAGCCATAAGGGACAATTGTCCCTACCAAGACAAATGTTGTTAGAATAACAAATTTTGCATAAGCACATAGCACACACCTCCCAACCCATCAGAGTAAGGAATGTGGACAAAGCCAAAAGGGACAACTGTCCCACAAAATGGAAAGTTGATAGAATAACAGGTTCAGCATTAGCATGGATATTCTGAATGGTACAAATAAAATAACACAACAAATAAATTTTTTTAAACATGCAATAAAGTTTAAGCGTAGCTGCACAGGTGTGCCCATTGCTTAGCTGTGCTTAGTCCAGCTTAAACAGCACAAGAAGTTAAACAGCAAGAGACATCCAGCAAAAGCAGTATTGCAATGGTGTAGTGGTTACAGTGTACACTTTTGAACTAGTCCGTTATTTTAAAATCTGAGGTTAATACAGGAGTAGAAATGACACAAGACACCAAGGCTCAAACTTAACAATTTATTAAGCAAAACTTTTCTAAATAAACAGTAAAGCTAATGCTAGATAAACAGAAATTCTAATAGATCATGTACTTACAAGCATATGCATAAACAAAATCATCTTTGCCACTGATAGGGAAACTTCAAATCCTATCCAGTGCAGCTATCTGTTCAGTCAAGGCAAGGCCGACACTGGCGAAATGTCTCTAAGCTCAGTTCAGGCTGGTGCTGTGATCAAATCCGGATGATGATTTCCATTTTAGCCTTTGAGCTTTTATACTCTTTTTGAGTTGATAGAATATTGTAGAAAAATCTGACATTACAGGCTCATCATGAGTTGATGGAATATTTTAGAAAATTACAGATCATTTCCTAAGTTGTAAACAAGCCTCGTAATGTCTGGTCTTGTGCCCTACTTCCCTTTTTCAAAGAACAGTTAGCTCACAACCTTGTGATATAGTTCCTCTTTGAAATCCCCACATTCTGGTAAACATCTTTTAAGCTGATAAACAACTTATAGGTTAACAAAAGTTCAGTAATACCAGTAATCAGTGAGCAAGGCCTGCTCTTAAGCATATTGTATTGTTACAATATTAGCAGCATATAGTGAGGTAGTGGCATATCAAGAACTAGCAATAATCAATCTAGCAATAATTAAACATACACAGTGATATGTGGCTCGAGGCATAGCAAAAACTGGTAGACTGTGTGGATCCGTCACAGGCCACCTCTTGCATCGAGCAACGTACGCTGTGTATCTCTTATAATGGTTAAAACTGACAACATCAGTTTGTACCTTTTCATCACTTTACAATAAATGCAGCATGATATTATGCAAAATAACACAGAAATTATTGTGGTCAAAAGCAAAGGATGCAATAACAAGTTAAACCACACTGAAGCCTTACATGACCACATACAAATATCATACCAGTGCGAAACAGTTATATCCTGTATTTCATTTGCAATCTTTACAATGGTACCTTTGTCTTTAATCATTTTAATCACTGTTTGATGAGCATCATTTAGTGTTTTATTTAGAAGTTGCAACACTGTTTGTCCTTCCTGCTTAATCTGTTGAAAATCCGGGTGGACTAGAGATGGCCATCTAAAAGTGTGTAATGGTTCTATGCTAGCATTAAATGTGACGTCCATCCATCTAGTCAGTCTAATCAATTCCCCAGTACAAAAATCAATAATTGCATGGATATTACTTTTACAGTATGCTCCACCAGTTGTGATTATCCCATCACTCCAGGCTAATTTACAGGAGGATATCACACAAACAGTGGTATCATTTAGTTGGTAGATGTCTGTACCATTTACTACATACCTGTGCCAGGTGCATTCCCCAGTTCCATTATGTAAGCATGGGTGAGGCTTCCTTTTCACCATCATGCATACCCACCCCTGGGGCCAGGTTTCACAACCTGCCACATCAGCGGGTACATCATTATAATCAATCAAAGTGGATTCGATTTGGGGTACACCCCAATTATTTCCAAATTGCAAGGGCAATGTAACAAATGGACAGACCTGCTTTGTCCCTTTCTTACTAGCAAGATAGTCAAAAATCAGTATACAAGACTTATTTTCACATGCAAAATCTATTGGTTTTAACCAATGATACAGTTGCAGTTCCTTTTGCCAATAGGCTGCCTTTTTAGCTCCCCAAGTTTGAGTGAATTGCAAATATTGCTGGTTGGCAGCCAACTGAGATAAAATACAAAAAGTCTGATTTACTTCTGCTGTGAGGTTATTTAAAATCTGTTCTGTATATGTATTTGTATGTTCAATCCACCTCCACAAGACAGTTTGAGTTAAAATACCATCTACAGTCCTTTACCCCAGCTCGGGATCATGGTCTGCTAGTAGCTTAAAGGCCATATTTAGGTCAGTGCCCAAACGGCTCAATTTGCTACGTAGGGTATCTATATCTACACTGTTTAGGAATCCAGTCCCTGCTCCAACTGCACCTAGTGCAGTACCAAGAATACCTGTGACATCACGTTTACCTCTTCTATATTTGTAATGTCTGTATTTGATATGCAAAGAATCAACCGGCCATAATTGTACAATTTTACAATGTGGATACCTGGTGGTAATATCAACTGCTGACATGTTAACTATCATTTTAATACGTTGTATAACTCTAGCACTACTTACAGTTTTACATCCTCTGGTATATCTTACCACATGTCCCAAACCATTAAATACAGTTGAACTATTAAAATACAAAAAACAAATAGTCCCTGCTAGATGAAGCACCTCCAAAGAAGAATTGAATGCGCAAGTGAAAAGACAAGAAGGTGCACCATATGCTGCAAAACATAAATAAAAATCTTCTCCTTAATGTAGTAAGAACACATTTATTGTATAAAACAATAAAACAGCTGCAAAGTAAGCGCTTTCGCGTTATAACAAACGCTTCATCAGACATAAAAGCACTAAACATAAATCCCATTAAATACATATTCTGATGTCACTACCCAATTAAAAACAACAAATCAGAGCCCTAATGCTCAAACATATACACCTGGCTAATTGAAACGAACAAGCAAATAAAAACTTGATGACAATTTTAAAAACTTAGATAATCAACTAGTCATGTTGGTTAACAGTATGAAATTAATGTCGAAGTGATCTACTGGTTAGAAATGGCTTCAACGTCACTCTGTCATTTAGGCCAAACTTATGTGCTTGTAATTTCAGTATCCATTTGGCCTCCCTTTCTTCTGTAGTGTTCCTAACATTGCCTAATCTGCTAGTAGTGGATACTAATTCCAAAACTTGAAACTTAAAGCTATGGGAACAGCCTTTCTCTATGAAATGTCTAGCTAGGGCATTGGTGGTATTGCCCTTGTTGACAGCATATAGGTGTTCCCTTATGCGTTCCCTTAACGATCTTGTTGTCATACCTACGTAGAAAATACTGCAGGTTTGACAAATGGCAACATAAACCAGGTTGGTGGATCTACAATCCGCATATTGGCTGAACTTGTAAAAACGTCTTGTTGCAGGATGAACAAAACTATCAGAGCAAGAGATATATATTGGCACTGATTGCATGTTGTGCAGCTGAACGTGCCTGTTCTATGTGAATTCCTAGTTGTCTGGCGAGCTCTATCATAGCAAAGTAACCTGTTGAGAGACAGCATACGTCTACGTAGGTATGACAACAAGATCGTTAAGGGAACGCATAAGGGAACACCTATATGCTGTCAACAAGGGCAATACCACCAATGCCCTAGCTAGACATATCATAGAGAAAGGCTGTTCCCATAGCTTTAAGTTTCAAGTTTTGGAATTAGTATCCACTACTAGCAGATTAGGCAATGTTAGGAACACTACAGAAGAAAGGGAGGCCAAATGGATACTGAAATTACAAGCACATAAGTTTGGCCTAAATGACAGAGTGACGTTGAAGCCATTTCTAACCAGTAGATCACTTCGACATTAATTTCATACTGTTAACCAACATGACTAGTTTATTATCTAAGTTTTTAAAATTGTCATCAAGTTTTTATTTGCTTGTTCGTTTCAATTAGCCAGGTGTATATGTTTGAGCATTAGGGCTCTGATTTGTTGTTTTTAATTGGGTAGTGACATCAGAATATGTATTTAATGGGATTTATGTTTAGTGCTTTTATGTCTGATGAAGCGTTTATTATAACGCGAAAGCGCTTACTTTGCAGCTGTTTTATTGTTTTATACAATAAATGTGTTCTTACTACATTAAGGAGAAGATTTTTATTTATGTTTTGCAGCATATGGTGCACCTTCTTGTCTTTTCACTTGCACAGTTGAACTATTGCCCATGGCATATATCTCCAAATCCTGAGATAGGGTTTCCGCGGTGTCATTTTCCCTTTGAAATTCAGCTATGCAGGAGGAATCTAATGGAGACTTGGCTAAAGGAAATCCTGACTCATTCAGCCTTTGGTACAGACCTCCAAAAGGGTTGGAAACACATTTTTCAGGATGTCTATCACAGTTCAGTCTACATACAGTTGTAATGTTTTCCGTCTGAGTGATGTTCCAAGTTAAGGCAGGCTTGGGTGTCACCGCATATAGATGGTCTCCCAATTTCCAATAAAAGTCACAGTCAGCTGTTAAATTTGCAACATCTTCCCCTTCGAATAGAGGGATAGGATCAAGACAGTCATATGGCCCATCTAAGTGTTGTCGTCGGAAAAGGTTGGCTCCTTCCCAAACAGTGGCAATAATCTATGGAGAGGAAAGTACAATGGTTGTTTAGCAGAATCAAGTAATACTAAAACAGTATCACCAGGTCCATCATAAATTATTGTCCCATGTTCATTTGGCTGATTAGGTGTGGTCACTATAACTTTCGTTCCCAGCCATTTGCTTGGTTTAGTATCACAGTCTTGTAGTAAAATAACAGAATCTTGATGCATACAAATTTCTACTAAAGGTTGTCCCTTTTTGAATCATCTGTGTCTTGTTATCTAAATTGATAGCCTTCACTATCACGTCTCGTTCCGGCTCCCATAATGTAAAAACCTCCCAACTTTCTCCTAATAGCCCTTTTTTCCCCCAGTGCCAATTCTCTGGGAGAAAGAGTTTCCAACCTGTCTCAACTAATACTATATTTTGTGCTGGCACTCTTTGTTCAGTCAATGCACATAGCCAGAACAGAGTTTGATCAGTATTTGTCAAAAGAGGGTATATGGCATTCGGATTCAGCTTTCTATTTTCAAAACACAGCAGTTGGACTGAATGTCATTCATATGCATTTGCAAGGGAGTTCCTTGATGCTTCCGAGGTCTATTATTCAGCTGACTCACAGCTAATTCTAATACCTTTGCCCAGCCTCATAACGTTCCATCATTCGTGTTCTTTCGAATTTGTTCTTTAAGGAGCCCATTATACCTTTCAATTAAACCAGCAGCTTGGGGATGATATGGGATATGCAGCACCCATCGGACTCCATTTTCCTTTCCCCATTCTTGAACCTCTGCTCTGGTAAAGTGGCTGCCTTGGTCACTTTGGATTTCAGTGGGAATCCCATATGTCATACATAATTTATTCAATCCTTTTAACACTGCTTGCTGGTTTGCCTTTTTGCATGGGGACACCATTAGTAATACTGAATAAGTGTCCACCATCGTCAGGCAGTATTGCTGATTTTGATCCAGTGGTAAAGGACCAATAAAGTCTACTTGCCAAATTTGTGCTGGACGACTGCCTCTGTGAATGTGTCCACATGCTTCTGCTTGCAGTTGTTTTTGTTTATTTCTTTGACAGATTTCACACTGCTTTATAACATCTGTAGTTATTTCCTTATTCAACTGCATACCCTGCCTTCGTGCCCATTCTATTGTCGCATCTCTTCCCAAATGCCCACTCCGCTCATGGGCCCATCTTGCCATGCTAGCACTTTCGGCTTTCTCTTCAGCAACACGTACTGCGGCCATCTTATCTACCTGCTGGTTATGCCTCCTTTCATTTGTTACAAGTGATGCATGGGCATCTACATGTCCAACACTGATTTTGCATTGTTGAGCTTTTTCCCAAATCCGTTGCCAGTCTTCTGAACCTCCCCATAGAGGTCTGCCATGGATCTTCCAATCCTGTTGTTGCCAGGCAGGTAACCAGGTTGTCAATCCCTTAAAGACTGCCCAGCTATAGGTATAGATGTATGCTTCATCTCCAGGTGATAAACTATCGATGACCAGGGCAACAGCTCATAATTCTGCCTGATTATTTGAACCGGCAGTACCTTCGTCAAATAACACAGTTTCTGTTCGTGGGCAATAAGCCACTGCAGTCCAGGTCCTACCATTTGATCCAATTTTGGCAGAACCATCAGTAAACCATGCAAATTTCTGTTTATCTGCATCCAAATTATCAAATGGTAATGCTTCAGTAATTGGAGACTTTGGAAGCTCATGTCGTTGTTGTTCTATCGCATCAGCATCATCCAGAATTACCAGTCCAGCCAACTGTTGTTGTACCTGAGACACTCCAGGCACGATGTTGGCCCTTTCCTGTAAATACCACTTCCATTTCTGTACTGTCGAAGATTGCGCTATCAGGGTTTTCATCAAAGTATTGTCTCGCAACCACCCCTGGATTGGGTAGTCTATCTTAACTGTTACCGTTTGTTGTTTAGTTATCCCTTCCACATGAATCAATGCTGTGTACACTGCCAGTACGTGCTGCTCAAGGGGGCTATATCTCACCTGCGCTCCAGTCAGGGATTTGGACCAAAATCCCAAGGGTCTCTTTTTCCCAGTGTCATCCTTCTGCCACAGCCCCCAAGACATAACATTATTGGCAACTGTTACTTCAAGGACGAAAGGTTGCTGTGGATCAACTGGGCCCAGCCCCACACTCTGCTGTAGAGCCTTTTTTGCCTCTTCAAAAGCTGCTTGTTGCTTAGGACCCCACTGAAAGTCACACTTTTTCCTAGTTACATAGTGAATGGGTCGCAAAATCAGTCCGAGGTGAGGTACAAATGCTCTCCAAAAGCCCATTGCTCCCAAGAAGGCCTGTGCCTGCTGTTTCATTTTTGAGACTGCAATTTTCTGAATACTCTCCAGTGCTGCTGCAGGAATTTCCCTTTTTGCTCCATTCCAAATCATACCAAGGAATTTTACTGATGTCCCTTGTTGTGTTTTATTCTCATTTATAGCCCACCCTCTGTTCTGAAGGTGCTGAATTACAGTTTTTAGTGCGATATCCACATCAGATTTTTCTCCAGTAATCATTATGTCATCAATGTAATGAAAAATGGTCACTTTGTCCAGCTGTAACTTGGCTAGGTCTCTAACCACTAGTCCATGACACAGGGTAGGGCTGTGCAGATATCCCTGAGGTAACACTTGGAAGGTATACTGCCTTCCCTCCCAGGTTAAAGCAAATTGGGCTCTGCTTTCTTCCGCTATTGGAATGGAGAAAAAGGCATTTGCTAAGTCCAAAACTGCATGATATGGTCCAGCTGATGAAGTCAATCTTTCCACGATCGTAACAATGTCTGGAACAGCTGCCGCTAAGGGTGGGGCCATCTTGTTCAGACCTCGATAATCTACAGTCATTCACCATGATCCATCAGGTTTCTTTACTGGCCACACCGGACTGTTGAATTGACTCACTGTTGGCTCAAGTATGCCAACCCGAAGCAGTTCTTGGATTGTCTCAGTGATCTCAGCATGCCCACCTGGGATACGATATTGTTTGATGTTCACTATCATTTTAGGCGTGGGAATATAAAGCGGTTCCCACTTAGCATTGCCTCGGACTACAGCCTTAACTGCGTTGACTGAACAATGCCGCACTCCAAACCTAAATGGCCCTACAGTGGTTTCTAAAGTTCTACCCTTTAACACATCTATTCCTAAAATGTGTTCAGGTACTGGAGCTATTACTGCTTCAATGTAAATAGGAATACCATCCCCAAAAGCTATCTTAATCTTGGTTTTGGTACCTAGTGTCTTTGCCCCTCCATAACCATCAATTTCTACATACTGTCCACGAAATCTACGGGGGTTGCCTGCAAAAATGGTTACTTCTGATCCTGTGTCTACCAGAGCCATCACATGTTGTGGCCCTCCCCTCCAAAAAATGGTAAGGGGTACGTAAGGGCGTCGGTCCCCAGGTGTAATTGCTCTTACTGTACCCCTAGCTACTGGGGACCCACCTACTAGTCAATTTGTCTCTGTTTTTCCGACCGGGGTTCTCCATTCCTTTCCTCCCCAATCTCTCTCATCATTAAATTCCCCCTTTTGCCACTGTGCTAGCTCATCATCAGTAGGGATGTCAGGATATAATTGATTCCATCCTACCTTCCCATCAGTGGTACTTCTGGTTGGACTTTTTGTAGGGGCTTGCTTTTTACTCTCAGAACTTGAACCTTTTTCTTTTTGTTTTTGCTTCCACTTTTTATATAATTCTTCAGTAGCTATCCCATCTATCTCTGCAGCTTCAATCCCCCACCTTAACAGATCTAGAAACATTTGCTTTCTTGTAACTTTTTCTCCAGATTTATCTTTTGATTTCTCCGCATTTGCCTTTCTAGCTCTTCTCTGTTCTTTTTCTTCCACTAATTCTGCCATCTGATTTAGAGTGGCTATTACATCCCATATCTGCTGACCTACACAGCCTGCCAGGGCAGCCATCAGCTGCCCTTTCCACCACTGTGGTGCATTTTTGATCAATTTACTCCTCATATTGCTAGTCATAATTTGTGCATCTGGTCCTTTCGGAAGCACTAATGTCCCATTCCTCAATTCCAATGAGTAAACATTAGCCAACATAGCCATTTCTCTTAACTGCTGTATTGCCTCTGCTATTGTTTTCCAAGGCTTATGTTCATCAGCTACTGCTATAGCATCAGGCCAAGTAGCGCGGAAAGCCGAGGCTAACCACACCACCAGTGTATTCACCTGGGGATCATCATGATTTACATTGTTTACTATTTGCTTTAAACGTGGGTGAAACACCAAACATGCACATTGGTGCATCTCTTCAGCATTTAGAGACACCGCTTCTCCCCCTGTGTCCCAAACCCGAAGAAACCATGCTAAAACAGTTTCCCCTGGCCTTTGCTTATAGATTTGGATTATATTCAATAATTCAGCTTGAGTATAACTCCGCACCTCAACCCATTGTTGTGGAGCTGCCCCCCCAGTATACTGTCCCTTTTTCTCAATAACTGGGCATGCCTCCTTTGACGGAGAATTTACTATTTCGAAATCACTATCACCCTCATCTGTCGAGGGGAGATCACCTTCCCACTCCTCAGGATCAAACTCTGCCTTACACAGCAAAGCACGAACCCGAGGCCTTGAGGGCGGATGGCATAGTTTTCTCCCATTTCGTTGTCTACGCTGTTGAATTATTCGAGTAGCTAGAGTCACTGAATTAGATTTCCAGTGTTCAGCTTCCTCCCCTACTTTAACAAGTGCCATGTTTGCCTTCTCCAAGGCATCTCTATCCAATCTATGTGTATGTGTATGTGTATGTTCTTTACATTGCTCTTCTAATTCTAAAACTTTTTCTTTTAGTTTCTCTACATCTCTGTCTAATTCCTGAATTGCTTCAAAGAACAGCCATCCGGCTGCTCCCACCCCTTCCTTCACCTTTTTCCCCTTATCATCCAATTTTAGCTCTGATAAAGCTCTAGCTAGACTATCAGGGTCTGCCTTAGGTCTTTCCTGCAAGGGTTTTGGGGAAGGAGGAGGTGAAACTTGACTTAATACCTTAGCAAGATGATCCCACTTCCCAAATAATGCTGTCAAGGTAGTATCAACGCCCAACTTATTTGGGGTGCCTGATGCAGCATCCTTCTTACCTATGCCTAGGTGTTTTAAAGGAAAAAACATTGGTTGTTGTTGTGACATTTCCACTGTAAACCCCAGATCCTGCCGACTACGTCAAGTGAACTAGTCCGTTATTTTAAAATCTGAGGTTAATACAGGAGTAGAAATGACACAAGACACCAAGGCTCAAACTTAACAATTTATTAAGCAAAACTTTTCTAAATAAACAGTAAAGCTAATACTAGATAAACAGAAATTTTAATAGATCATGTACTTACAAGCATATGCATAAACAAAATCATCTTTGCCACTGATAGGGAAACTTCAAATCCTATCCAGTGCAGCTATCTGTTCAGTCAAGGCAAGGCCGACACTGGAGAAATGTCTCTAAGCTCAGTTCAGGCTGGTGCTGTGATCAAATCCAGATGATGATTTCCATTTTAGCCTTTGAGCTTTTATAGTCTTTTTGAGTTGATAGAATATTGTAGAAAAATCTGACATTACAGGCTCATCATGAGTTGATGGAATATTTTAGAAAATTACAGATAATTTCCTAAGTTGTAAACAAGCCTCGTAATGTATGGTCTTGTGCCCTACTTCCCTTTTTCAAAGAACAGTTAGCTCACAATCTTGTGATATAGTTCCTCTTTCAAATCCCCACATTCTGGTAAACATCTTTTAAGCTGATAAACAACTTATAGGTTAACAAAAGTTCAGTAATACCAGTAATCAGTGAGCAAGGCCTGCTCTTAAGCATATTGTATTGTTACAATATTAGCAGCATATAGTGAGGTAGTGGCATATCAAGAACTAGCAATAATCAATCTAGCAATAATTAAACATACACAGTGATATGTGGCTCGAGGCATAGCAAAAACTGGTAGACTGTGTGGATCCGTCACAACTTTGCAAACAGCCATTCCTGGTTTGATCCCCATTGTAAATAATTTGCATTTTACTTATGAAAGCAGTATATAAATATATATATTTTTTTATAATTAGCTACTAAATAACATATATTTGTTGCCCAAAGTACTGTAGTAGGTCCAGATATAAGGTGTCAGTTTAATAAAGTTGTGAAACCCCCATATAAACACAAGGGCCCCATACAGTATAGTCACACATGAATAAATGTAATGAAAGCACATTGGGGGATGTCATGGACAGTAAACAAATTTATCATATGTAATGAATGATAAATCAATCTCATACAGCAGATAGTCTATAAAATAAAACATAAGCAATACTAAGCATTGCACAGCTCTGCTTCCCAGGTGTAAGCATTATGCAACTATGATTGCTAAGCAGTGAGTAGCCCAGCTAAGTGGATTTCCCATTGGTAAGCAGTGCTGAACAGGGTTGCCCATAGCTTAGCTTAGCACAGTATATTCAAAACCATCCAATCACGGCAAAGGGTGGGCAATTGGCTGTATTTAAACCCCACAGGCGGGAATACAGCTCATAACTGGTTGCAGCTTCCCACTGTAGGCAGTATGGCAGTAGTTGGTGCAGGCATGCACTTCCGGGCACAGCGCTGGGGCATACAGTAGTCAAGGTCATGGTAGGACTCCTGGTACAAAACCATGACAAGAGACTGCTGCAGGGCCAGTACCAGGGCTTCCAATATAAAGTAGAAGCCTGGGACTATCTCACCCATGATCTCACCAGTGCCACTGGTATCCCTTGGACTGGTGAGCAGGTCCAGCACAACTATGCTGACTTGAAGCAGAAAAAGAGGAAGCTCTTGGATGAGTGGGTCCAAGAAGCAAGACAGAGGGGTGATGTCCCAGCAGTGTGTAAGTAGTCATACCAATAACTGTTTACTAATGTCCAGCCTGTGTATGTGATGGATAGGTATGCCTAAATATTTCTCTATTTCCCTTACAGCTGCAGCTGAGCGAGCTAAGAATCAGGAAGCCCATGCTAGTAGGTTGCAAAGGCTGCATTGTGAGGCTGGTGAGTAACAATCCTGCTTGTAGTAGTCATACCAAATAACTGTAAAGTAGCAAAAAGTCACCTGGCAGTATTAAAACTGTGTATGGGTTGTACTGAATAAAGTAGGCAATATGACAGTAATAGTCCCATATAGGTCATATTTAAATAAAACTGCAACTGCCTGGCAATAAAGTTCTAAATCCTGGACTGGTTGTGTTTACTCTGGTTTTGTATGGCATTTAGTGTTGCATTCTCTGAATAGGAATGTTGTTACCCACACTGTGCTACATAAAAAAAAATTCTAGGAATATCTGTATAAGACAGTTGTAAGTACCAGGTCAGATTGTACAACCAAGAGAGACTTAGACAGAAAACACCAAAACAATAGACAGCAATATCCAAATAGCATACTTAAATTGCTGTATTTTTAGCAGACACAGCCATGGTACGAATCCTGGCAGTGGTAGTAAGCTGTATGCAGAATCATACCTCTCAACTGTACAGATTTTCACACAATGTCCAGATAATTGGCTCACATTTTTGGCCTGTACCTCTGTTTCCCTGGCAAATCACTGGGATGATCTCAGAATTGTAGTTACTAAATAATGACATACATTTCATTTTCAGACCTCAAGTCCTTCAGAAAATGTATATCAAACAAATCCTGTTACTCTAGCAACTCTCCAAGTTTATAAGAACAATATTCAAAATATGTTCCTATTTGTACCCCCATATTGTCAAGCTTTGTCCAGAGTATGTGCATTAAGAGATTGAGAGGTATGTGCATAATATTACCAAGGAATATGGGAATATGTGTAGAAACAGTCAGGTAGTGTTAACAAGCATTCCCCCACAGGTCTACCAAATAAGAGATGTAGAATTTAGCTATAAGACAGTTGAAGTATACACTGTGTACAAACATACCACTGCCCAAACCAAGGCCATAG